>NC_092633.1:65120671-65420671 GCF_039555335.1 Amphiura filiformis | reverse complement strand
AAAGACACTTTTTAAACTATTGATAATTCATCAAAATCCTTCTGCGTCAATTGTTGCTGCGCATACAGCATGGCTGGATAGATGGTCAACTACTAATACTATGACTATAGGCTATACATGTAGTGTTATAGCATGAATCAAATTTAGCACTGTTAGATAATTCAAACATAATATTTTATTAAAATAGATACTACTACGCATGCAATCATGAATGCTGATCTGTGGAAAATCCATTCGCCTTATAGAAGTAACAGAATTAACTAGTACCATATTGAAACAATTTTTGAATATATCGCACTACATTCTTCACCTAAAATGTTGAAATATTATAACTGTCAGGAAGGGATTCTGTCCATTTTAAGCAGAATTAACGAGGTAAAGTGAAAGAAACAACACAGCTAATTTGGTCGTTTAACGTGGAATTTTATATGGAGGATGGAGATTTAAGGTGTGAATTATGCCTTTATGTTGAAAATTGTTTTGTTTACCGACAAACACAACCAATTTGGCAGATTCCATTTGCATGAAGAATATATTCCTATTTAAATGTTAGTTTTCACTGATCACAGTCCCCTTTTAATTTCGAGCCAAACAAATGAGGTAAAACGAGGAAAATTGCTTTCATTCCAGCGCCTACAATGCGTGTATTAGCTCGCCGATCGTATTATTATCATGATTATTGACGGAGCTTCACGCGGCTGGGATGTACAAACAAGACGTAAG
The DNA here is from genome assembly GCF_039555335.1 of Amphiura filiformis. NCBI lineage: Eukaryota > Metazoa > Echinodermata > Ophiuroidea > Amphilepidida > Amphiuridae > Amphiura > Amphiura filiformis. The sequence continues at coordinate 65,419,948 of NC_092633.1, read as the reverse complement.
ACGAATAGCGATATGCACACAGTTTATACGTCAAGACGTACGACGAATATCGGTATGCACACAGTTTATACGTCACTGATTCAATGATATACATGCACGCGTAGTGCAGATCGGATCACTGCAGGCTTAGTCTTTTTACGTGGTATTTTAGTACACCATTGGGCAATACAATCATGCAAAAAGTAGAAATTGGAGAAAAATTGAGGGCGTCGCTGCGCTGTGGAGCAAATCACACCTTATGACTTTAAGGTGTAAGTTGGTGTAAACATTACAAATGTAGCAAAAAAATCAGGTTTGAAAAAAATTAATGTTATATTATAAGAACGTTCTAGTACATTAGGGCTTTAAACTCCAAAAAATGTTTGGGGTGTCTGCTTTTCAAATTCAAAAACATTCATTTAGAGGCACGTACATATTATATGCTTGTAGATGGAGTTCTACAGTATTAAAACTACCATTTAAAAACTAACAATTTTGATCGTGGAACTTAACTTTCCAGCCATTGTTACGCCGTTTTGAAATTATGTTCAAAGTTATTACTTTGATGGTTTACCATCCGTTTCGTATTGGTTAAAAAAAGAAACAAATAAATTCTATGATTTTGTTTTAATCATAACCCAGTTGATTTATATCTTTACTTTATGTGTATAATGATTAGTAACCATACCTGTGATAGTAGAGTAGCAAATTACAAAAATCGTCCATTTTGTGATAACGTTGAATAATTTGGTAGAGTGCTGGCCTGCATAGCCAAGACCATGACATTTTCATGATAGCCTTAACAAGTTTTGTAAAGAGTTGCAGTACTTTAATTATGTTTAAAACGATGTACCGGTACTCAGCAAACACAAAAATGTTTTAAAACATTATAAACGTGTTATAAACGTTTTTGGTTTTGTCAAAACATTTTAATAATATTGAAATGTCGGATTATACAAAGATCATAAAAACGTTTTTGTATATCATGCTTAGCTATAACAAAAATTTTAAAATGTTATCAAATTCTTATTGTAAAATATATTTTACAAACATTTAAAAAAATATTTATCTATATTAACATTAAAATGTATATTAAAAGGTTTTACAGTATGTTTCAAAAAATATGTTTGCATGTTATCAGTAATTTATACCTTTTATATAGTTTGACATTATACATATTTCTATTATAAGGCAGATCACTAGATATCGTTACCGTCTTTATGTCCTTATGATAAGAGGACCATTAAACACATTTAGGCTGTAAGAAAATTTGACAATCTTATAAAAAAATTACATTTATCTGACCATTGAATTGGTCTTTTTCCAATAGTAATAGCAGGGAGTTTAGACGTCTAAAAATGGCAAATTATGCTTCTTATTTTTAATATGTGATGACGAAAGGAACGTCTTTACATGCAGCGGAAATGATTTTGGCAGGTTCAGGCAGATTAGGCCTATATTTGACCCATGTTTAAGCTTTTTGACCTAAACTTGTCCATTGTGGTATTTATCAACTTAGTTACAAATCAAATAAGTTATTCTACAACACGCTGAATTGTAAGACTTTTATCACGAAATGCACAATTATGCCAAACTGTTGCCCTTCTCTGCTCTACTATATATAGTTCATTTCAAGTGGTTTGACTGTCGTCTGCATGCGCGTATCAAGTTCAAGTCAATAATGATAAAACTCATCGTAAGATTCTGTTACGATATAGTCAATAATATATCTCATTCAAAATGATAATAATAAAAAAGATAATAAAAATATACAGCCACGCTGACTTCTTTTGACTCTTAGAATGATCATATCTTACAAAAACTTATCAATCACGATAACGATAAATAAATAAGCCCTGTAAATATATGTTGGAAATCGTCAATCGCAGTAAATCATGTAAATAGAGTGTAATCAGTGGTGATCTTTTCTCTATTAGACACAGGTGAGAAAAGCACACAAATTAGGTGAAAAGTTCATTAATTATTTTTGGAGCCACACGTTTTGAAGCTATCGACATTGCATTGTGGTTTCATGTCATTATTTCTACTATAACACTGTATCCTCGAGTTATTTTCATTTTACATCATGTGCGTCTATTAAGGTGAGTTGAAGGGTAGCATGACCTGTATTATTGGTGTCTGCACTCAAATAATGAGACAAGTAAAGCTGACACGCAAGAGGAATTTTACCCTACTCAGGGTTAATAATTATTGCCCACGATCCCTAACCTGGAATGGAGATCAAAACCCAGTGGCGTAACTAGGGTTGGTAGCACCCGGGGCAAGAAACAAAATTTGCCCCCCCCTCCCCAAGAATATCTTATCTTGAAACATTTGCGCGAGGGGCGCGCGAAATATTGGACAAATAAGGCCTACCACTAATTAATTTTGTTTACTAGAAGTTGAATATCGGTTTTAAAATGTTCTTTTAATTGATTATGTGCTGAAATGCGCGCGAAGCGCGCGAAAATTTTGACTTTCATCGCTTGGAGGGGCGCAGAATCGATGCTGAATTGGTCAATTTGGCGCCCCCCTAAGGGTAGCGCCCGGGGCACGTTGCCCCCCTCTTCCCCCCGGTAGTTACGCCAATGCCAAAACCAAACCTGTATGCATGTATCATAGGAAGTTTTAGGAACATGATGGTAAAGGTCAGCCGTAAAATGTTTCATCAAATAATCAGTCTTATGAGTTAACTTTTGCTATCTTCAGATGATTGGATGAAGACTCTATAAATAGATCCCATGTGTTAAAATATTGTTATTATTAAGCTTAATGGGCATTTGATAAAAGAGTAACAAAATATATTTACAAGATAATAGCAAACAATGCAGGCACCACAATTTAAAAAAAATACATGTATAATATAAACAGAAATTTCTTAAATGTTACCGGGAAAGGGTAGGAATAAATAAATTTCCATAACAAACACATTCGTACGGTAACAACAAGAAAATAACCAGATTTTTTTCGATTCATTTTTCGTGTTATGTTCAGCAAAAATCGAAAGCCATTGCAAAATGACCATCAGCAAGCCGGGTCAGCATGGTGGTCATGTAGAATATTATTCTTTATACCAAGTAGGCATATTTTAAATAAATAAATAAATAAATAAACAAACAAACAAACAAACAAACAAACAAACAAACAAACAAACAACCAAATAAATAAATAAATAAATAAATAAATAAATAAATAATTAATTAATTAATTAATTAATTAAATAAATAAATAAATAAATAAATAAATAAATAAATAAATAAATAAATAAATAAATAAATAAATAAATAAATAAATAAATAAATAAATAAATATCAACCGGCCCTTATCCAAGGAACAAAATAAAATACATGTACAATTAAGTATCAACTTTGGAGTAGTTTGAGGTGCTTGTTGAAGTTGTTCCCTGCCAGCATATACAATTGGTTCAAAAGACCCTATATTCGATACACAAGCCCTTACACTTATCAAATACTTTCTGTGGTATAAAAACTTGAATACAAATTCAATGATATTTCCGATATATCGATCTTGACAATGACTAAGTTATCCCAAACATTGACGCCGTATAGAATACAACTATCGATTATCCCCATTGTCCGTCCACTTATTGCTAATTAATACCCTGTCGCCAAGTAATTATCCCAATAGATATGGAATAACAATCGAATTATCGGATTAAGGGGATCAGTGGGTTTACACTTGACTGCCGTATTATCTCCATTGAATCGGTAAGTGCTGGCTCGTTATTGGCGACTTTGTATTGTTATCATCCAATAGTTTTATAACGATGTTTCCAAACTGTCTTAGTTAAAGTACAGCGACCGTATCTAACAAGTCGCATCTGTCTCGTCTTTACTGCTGCTATATATTTTTTTGAATCATTTATGGAATTGAAATGCATTCATGCTGTGACATCTTGAGTATTGACTAGTGAATAAGAAATAGAATTTGTACTTCAACTTTTAGCATTTTTTACAACAAAAATATATTGGAATATCTTTTCAGCGAAGTATAATTTCCAGCTGCTATCAAGGTAAGTGACTGTCCATTCATTATTAAAATTATTTATTTATCACTCGCGGAGTCGTCGATTATTTTGTAAACTTTTGTATTGCGATTTGGCCAGAATGCTCAAAACTCAAGACTTAAGGACTTCATTTTAAATATATGACCAAAAACATCTCTAAAATTTTTATCGAAGTATCGAACTAGATTGTCTATGTGTACTTTTACGACGCAAACTTCGTGGATAGACCGGGGGATAGGCGTACACTATACTCAAAGCATCGAGATGCTCAAAGATATTATTTGTCAGGTTTACTTCAACTTTTAAGGAAACTAGATCAAACTCAAAAATACAGTTTTGCGCTGATTACGAAAATTAAAGTTATTAAGCTGAATTTTGTGGGCAAGTGGTAAAAAAGTGTCTTAGAAAAAGGTTAGCTCTTTTTTTCAGTTGCAAATATTTTTTGTTGCAACAACTACATAATAATATAAATAGGATCTAAGTATTTGCAACTTGAAAAATGAGTAATGCCAATGATTATTTCCAACTTGAAAATGAGTAATGCCAATTGCCAACAAAAGAAAAAATGAGTTTATTTGACTAAAGTCAAGTCGAGCCAACAAAACACGTTGTCTTTAGGTGAGCTTAAAATGTTCGAGTTTCATTCCATTTCATAAGTCTTTAACCTACTTGGCAAGACAAGAGCGTGCTTTTTAAGTTGTCCTCGTTTATTTGAATAAGTTGTAATAACAAGGTAAACGGTAGTTTTTATTAGTGATAAAAAGTTTAAATTATATTAAACTAAAATAAAGGCATATAATAATGGATGCGCAAATGAGAGTATGTTCGATTCTTAACTTCAAGAGTGGTTCCACGCGGAAAGTACCACTTTACATTAAATTATAAGAAAGGCAAGTGTCTTGTTAGTATTATTATAATTATATCATTAATATCCATGAAAAATTATATTGAGCAATTTATACACACTTTACTAATCACATTTTTTATTCACTTTGTAAAAAATACTAAAGGTTAAAGTTTAACTGTATCGATGGATAGTGCTTAGAAATCTAACATCGATGTGTACAAATTTGCTACTGAACTTACTGCTATATTAGTTTAAATACTTGAATTGTTAGTTTAGGTTCCAAACATGTTTACAAAGTGATAACAAGAATGTGTTTACGAAACATGTCTAATAACTGAGACCATATACCTAAAGGTAATATATGGTCCATAATAATTAATATCGCGCGTCGCAACCATTAGCCTACATATTAAAACATTTACATTGCAAATCACACAATACAATGATGAATTTAAGCTCCACTCGGCGAAGGACCACGCGTCTTGATTCCAAGCGAAAGCTAACCCTACTGAACCCTATTCCATTCGCCGTAGCGAACCTTATTTCATTTTCGACATTGTGAACCTTATTTCATATTCGAATTCGATAGCGGACCTTTGACATAGAACCTTATTTAATGTTCGATATCGGACCTTCGACATAGCGAACCGTATTTTATAATTATTTCGACACGACGAATCTTATTATTTTTGATGGATGGTAAAGAACCTACTCAAATTGCAGGACATCACAATTTACAATGCTGCCCTCACATTTCCCCTCTTGTCTGAAACTATGCTGAAAGATTTTCCAAACAACCACGTAAAACCCGGGCATAAAACGTTTCTTGTAACCGCTCCAACCGGACCGCGACACAAGGCCGTAGCAAGGTTGAAAAATGTGGGCGGCCATCACAAATGTGGGGCGGCCAAATTACAAATATATGCCCAAATTGAAATAAAGATATAAAGAAAAACATAACAAATTTCTCAAAAAGTGGGGCGGCCATGGCATCCCCAACCGCCCCGCTTGCTACGGCCCTGCCGCGACACACACATGAGCAAATTCCATAAAGGTTTAGGGTTAGACTTACATGTAGGGCTTAGGTTATAGGGTTAGGGGTAAAGTTTGGGGTTGTGATTAGGACGGAGGTTATAGAATATGGTTAGGGGTGAAGGTTATAGGGTAAGGATAGGTAAAAATTATGGTATATAACCAAGGGATGAAATCAAAACTCGTCCACCGGTTCCACAGTTCCGTCCGGTTGGAGCCGGTTTCTATTTTGTTCTAAACAATGGAACGCAGTTCATCCGACGGTCGAGTTTTGATTTCTGTCCTATAAAGTGATTGGGTTTTCGGATTATCGATATGTAACCCTTTTACAACCCCGGGTTTACAACCTTAGTCAGTCGGACTGGTAATCCGCTGACGTACTATCAGCAACATTTTATCCCAGGCTTTAGTGACCTATAAAATAATTTACTTTTGTCGAAAAAAAAATCTTGCAATGTTCGATTTACATATGAACGTAGACAGTGCAGATTATACATTATAAATTGAATTTCTATCGATAATTGAGGATTTAACGCTACATTGGATTTAACGATATGTCGTCTATTAGTCGTTAAACAGAGTTTGACAGTAGTTAAAAAGCATTGCACATTTCAATATAATTATGTTTACCAATGCAACAGTGTTCATGTCGTGATGATAATAACAACATACACGACACCTAAACTTTAACATTCTTTTCAAGCAGTGCACGTTCGAATATCGTCAAGTAGCCCGCCTCCGCGTATAACACTTTCCCCATACACATGATATACCGTATGTCATCCTTATTTTAATCTTTAAACTTTCATCAATGACACCCCATCATTTCTTCCCAATTCAGGTAGGTTGGTAAAAATTGTTGAACCGATGTTAATTGTGAAAGAAGTTTCCATTGAACATGTTTAAATTATGATATTTTTGAAAATGAATTGTTCGGCAAATCTGTAAAGCGTCATGTCAAATACTTTTTGCTGTAAACCCGATTAAACATTGTTAAAATGAAAACTTTTGTCCCATTGGTTCGGTGTATTTAAAAGGGTAAATAAAAGCCTATTGTCTTTACATTTTAAGTTATATGCCTTTTCAACTTTTGGTCTCTTTTGGTCACTTTGTTAAAAAGCAGAGAGACAACTTGACTGGTTGAATGATTGTCCACTTTAGCGTTCTGCTTTGTCCTGGCCACTTCGTCATCAGCAGACCAAAAGTGCTCTATGGTTTAGAAATGGCGATCTGTCTACTTTTCGTGCACCAATCAATTTATTGGTGGTTTTCGGTCACCTATAGGTGGGACCAATGGTGAAAAGCTCCACTCAACTGTGTCCCATTGATAGAACAGCAACACAAGTAGAAGATGCTGCTGCTGCTGAGTGCATGACGATCACCAGGCAAATGTTATGAATGTCAGAATCCTGACCAAGCATGCACGGAAACTCAACGTCAGCCTAACTTTTGTGCCAGCCCTCGTCAGATTATGCTCTGCAGCCGTCAGTGCAACATAATTTCATTGCTTCAGTGTACCCATAGGGTAGTTAACAATAAGTGTTAACCTGCAGAAATATATTGCAAGAGTACCCATTTCTTTCGACTTTTTGAACAAGTTAGCCTTTATATCGGGATTTCATTATTCTATTTATTCTACAAAAGACGTGAACGGCGTTGTTGAGGAAAACTGCGCCCGGAGGAATTTGTGTTGGATGGAGCACATGACTTTTTAAAAGTGGTAATTTTTTTGTATGTTAGGCGGCTGACTGTCCAACTCACTCAGACGTCATCTAACCATAACTGAGACTAAGTGTTTGCGAGGAAAATAATAGCATCACATTATTTCAAAGTATTGTTGAGATGGAGAGAACTATTTTGAACGGATTTTATGCTTCACATCTGTGCTTTTGACCTTGATGATGACGACGATATATGAACTCGAGATACCTTGTTTTGGAGTATAAGCATCTTCACGAACCAATGTAGGATCACCGCTCCACGAAAAGGTGCTTCACACTTTCCGTATTTTTGTTTAAGATGAATTGCAAGATAATTTAATCATTCAAGTCATAATGTACGATCTTTTCAAATAAAATTGGTTAATTTTGTTTAGTCAAACTTGATTTGTTGGCATATTTGTATAATATTTACACGTGTCCCAACTACCTAATTTACCAAATTCGTTGTGTTATAGAATAACAGAACAATTTTAAATTAATGTCATAATTACAAGATCACCCTCCCCTCACACCCCCCCTAAAAAAAACGGCTTTAAATGGCTATATAGAAAATACCATATTACTAATATTATTTCATTTTGGTAAAGAATACCATTCAAATTTGCCAAATATCGTACATTATGGCTTTAAAGTTGCTGACTTGTTGATTAACTTGATTGGTGATCATGGTGATTGCTCGTACGCTGTGCCTGCTCGTATAATGAATTACGTTCATCAATAGCCTACATGTGCACGTCAGGTGATGCCGGTGTGTCTTGTTGATTGTATGTATGTAACGTCTCTTACAGGGACAAGGGAACCAAATAACGTTTCTCCTTATTTGGACAATGTCATACTAAGGAAGTTGATTGTATGGTAGGTTACGATGAACTTCACACCAAAATGTTATTGTTGCACATTCTGTGATGGAATTCATTATTCTTGTGGGTGTTTACCAACTTTTATCGCCGGTATAATTAAATTTCTGCCAATGGTTAAAAATAAAACGCATTTTTAATTCGAGCCAAATCAGTCTGGTTGCCAGTCATTAACACCAATGAATACTTTGGAAAAATCAACTACATTTGGTTGTAATGTGTAAAATTATGTATGCTGGCTGTCATTAAGACAGGACCTCAAGTTCGCCGGCCGGTCGCGCGGTTCTGCGGTTCATCGACCCAATGCCTTTCATATTTTGTTCCGCAATACATTATTTTAAATACCACAGTTAATCAAATATGTTTATTTTGTAACGGCACATACAATAATAACATAATATGCGGTACTTATGCAGTAGGACGTAGTGACATAATGAAATTGAATGTAATCAATTCACACAAGTTTAGAATTACTTTATTTTGCTAATTATATATTGCCAGTATAAAGCCAAGAAAATAGTGTGAATACCGCAAATGAGCATTATTGAAATCACGATATCATGTATATTGCATAATAACATATAATAATCGTTGCCTGTAATGTCATCTGTATATAAATGAAAGACTTTTCTATGTGTATATGTTATTTCATAATTTATGATATCATGAAGCATAGGTCTTGTGTATCAATATAGAAGGCTATGGCTTCAATACATTTCATAACACTTCCTAACTAGTCATATGCAGTCATGTACTTCATGAAAAATACAAGATATTAACTAAAGCTTTCTTTTTTATATTTACCCCTTCCTGCCCCTGGTCATACCAAACCCAGATTGGATCTCGTAGGAAACAATGACATCAAGATACCGACATCCAGGATATATTACTACTGTCTGGTCTATGTTGTGTGGCTATCCGCTATTTGCTGTAATACTACATACTTGGCTTCTGTCAACGGCGACTGCTCAACTGATGGGTAAGCTGTCTCAGCTCATTTCAATTATTTGTTTAAAGCGCTCTAGAAAATAATCAAACCAGGAACTGTGTACACATTTTGAAATTTGGATTTGGCATCTGTGAAAAAAATGTCAAATACAGCATTAATTGTTTTTTACTACAACACACCGTAATCCTTAATTGATCATTAATTGGCAATAAGTGAAAATTTGATATTTGGCATCTTGTAATCACAGTCACGTAAAAGATTTGGAATAAGAATCCTGGGCTATAGAAAGGCATTTTACTCTTAATCTGAATAAAATTTTACTTAAGATAAGTGTTACAAAAAAAATAATTTGCTTGCTAAAAATTCAAGACGGCATAATTATACTGTACAAGTCTAATGGCTTCATTGTCACAACATACAAACAAACACCCTAAAACGCATGTTTTGGCCTGTCTTTAAAAAAAATGACCAAATATCAAAATTTTACTTTTATTGCCAGTTAGGCATGTTATGTCCATCTAAAAGATTAGGATTGACCAATTTGTTTACAATATATTCATTCAATCCAAAAACAATAAGTACTGCATTTTTCTGAAATCGGGAGTGAACTGTCGTCGAAAATTCAATAAAGTAGGACAAATCAGTTTACATGTAGCATAATTATGTCAAAGACCAATTACTATAAAGTAATGTGAGTTTCATAGCCTCAGCCTTTAAAAGATGATTAAAAGCTTGTTTGAGTGACCCCGAATCTGGAATAAATTTAGACCATGTTCTTTGAGATGGAGATTTTAACGGCCCATAAAAATGGAGAATAATTCCGCTCTTATTTGTAATGATGGAAATAAAGTGGATTAAATCCGAATTCCTCTTTAAAATGAACACACTAATTTGTAGGGAAGCATTATGTGCTTAACTCCTCCAGTTTATTCCAAAAGGTGGTATCTGCAGGAAAAGTCAAAGCATAATGCAATTTTCTGTTTTCTTTTTATATATAACAGTGACTAGGGGCAAGGCAAGGGGTGGTATTCAAAACTGCAGATTTCAACCATTCTGAAAGAGTGCATGCGCTCAGATGCAAATCACTTTTTGAATACAACTTATTAATTAATTCTCATGTAGGCTAATCACGTTGTGTTCTATTTTGTCCTTATACACTTACGGTTATAATTACAATATTATCAATGATTATCAAAACAAACCACAACTACAAGGTTAATATTTGATCAATTACAAATTTGACCTGCGGTATTTTGTATAAAACAGACACAATTGGTCCTTCAACAAGACCTTTTTGTATTATCTCAAATTCACCGTGGAGCCAAACAGTTAATATACATTAATTTCATGGTTCTCAAGGTTTACGTTAATATATCTTAGTTATGGACATTTTTGTCGATAGTTGATTAATATTGATGCTGATTAGAAACCTAAGTGGGTCATATGCGCATAAAATGATATTAAATGTGCGAATGCATTATCCAACATACACTTCGAGCACCCGCATGAAATGAAATTGAAATAACCATCAATATGTAGCCTATACTGTTCACTTATTTTAAAGGCTGGTGTATTTGGCAGTTCACAGCATCTTGTGAATGGTAGTGAGCTTTGGCAAAAATTGCATTATAGAAGAATTCAAATATCATAGATATACTTTTGTAGGTCCTGTGGCTCTTGAGTTATGTTGTAAAGAGGGCTGAAACAACAACACTTTTGTAAAACGTACATAATTCATTAACAACAATAAATCAAGCAAGTTTTCAAAGTGTTTTTTTTTTTGCTGCTTCGACCAACATTAAAAGCAAAGTCCATGGTTGGGAGGCCAAAGAGAGCCGGGTTCGATTTATTTTGACCACCCTATAGGTGTTGTGTTAGGTGAATTAAAGTGACAACGTTTGCAAAATAATGTGTTTTTACATGATGCACACATGATATCGATTCGATTCAAGATTCTAAATAAAATGGAATGGGGTTCTATACCCATAATTGTGAATAATTATTCACCCACCATAGAAGTATACTTTATCAGAGGATCATAGCAAATCTACATTGAAATTCTATGCTTGTTTGTAACAGAGCCCAAACACGAAATAAGCCATGAATATGTAGTCAAACGAGTTATTTTGTTCTCAAAGTCAAAACGTGCAGACTGGCTAGAGTCAGTGACGGTCATTTGTCACCAAAAACCGAAATATTCTGCTCGGGTTTGTTGTCCTAAATAACATCGATCTCACTGTGGTTTCCGCACGTAGTAAAAAGCATTTATTTACCTATCCTTTACAGTCTACAGGTGACATGTCTTTCCTTTTATCCAATACAATTTGATCAATTGTACATTATAGAGGATACTCAACTTGTAATATCACCTTTGGCCGACCATGCAACTGTTAACAAAAACAGTGATTGGTTAACGCTCGGTAAAACGACACTTCCGATCAAATTAAACCATTGTTTAATTTCGTGGCATTTGATAGGCACAATTAATAGATGTCTTCAAACGTTAACACACGAGGGAAATGTCACCTTTATTGTGTTGTTTTGTTCATATTTGTAAATGGGCGTCCTCCGTAACGATGGTAACTGAAATCACATTTTTAGCAGTTACGTACTCTGAATTTGTGACCTGGTTAACGAAACAATGCATAGTGGAGACATTGTTCTTAACAAAGGCTTTGTTACATTTCAGTTTCGATGTCCAAAAACATGGAAAATGGAAGTGAAGCTGTATGATATGTAACATTTATATATTGGTGATTTGCATGACACTTCTATTCTAAAATTTCATCATTGCAATCACGGGTCTCACACGAGCAGCCGCGGATTTTACTTTAAGGGGGTACTACACCCCTCGATAAATTTATGTCTATTTTTGCATTTTTCTCAAAATTAACACACTGGTAACAAAAGTTATGTATATTATAGGGGCAAGGAATCAATTACTACACTGTAATTTCAGTGACCCAAGACAAGCGGTTTGTTATTTATGATAAGAAATAAGGTACCGCTGGGATGTACCTCATTTCCTATCATATATACTGAACTGCTTGTCTTGAGTCACTGAAATGTCAGTGTAGTAATTGGATTCCTTGCCCCAATAATATACATAACTTTTGTTACCAGTGTGTTATTATTTTTTGAGCAAAATGCAAAAATAGTCACAAATTTGCCACAGGGGTGTAGTACCCCCTTAAGGTTAAGCCTAGGGTCTGCATGTATATAATAAAACGTAAAAGTGCTTGTGTTTATCCGACTACATAGTACATTAAACTGTCACTCAAACGCTGAACATGAACTTCAACAGTTTTTATCCACATATTCAACAGCTCGGTGCTTTCCTAACTAAAACGTATACTAGTACCTTTTCATAAAATGTTGGTGTCAAAATCACGCACAATCCCACATTATATAGTTTTGATGTTATCTATATTGTCGTTTTGTAAAGAGCACGTGTCGACGATTCAATCTTAAGCTAAACATTGCCCGCCCTTTTGGTCATTGAGTGGCTTTCTGTTTGCTCTTCCTACATGACAAGGTTGGGAAGAGTTGACTAAATGGGTAAACAGAGAAATTAATGGGTGCTTTCGATGGCTTCATAGGTGTCAAGTGATATCAGCAGTTTGCCGACATTGACACGTGGGAACTTGAACAGCTCTTTGAACGCATTGTTTTGTAAAAGTTCTGTGAATGAAGTATCTAAATAATGTAATCTGCATGCATCTTGAATGTACAAGATTGGAAGCAAATTAGCAATCAAAAACAAAATGAAACTGTTCTGTAACATTTTTAGATTGTGCGTGTGGTGGGAAATCGGGGATTTTTGCGGGGTTTCGGCAAATCGAGGTGCGTTTTTTGGCCTCCAAGATCGCATATTTCTATGCGAACCTTCTCTCAAAGGTTTTATTGTATTATGTTGTCAGTCGAAGTATATACATGTATAGTTTTCATCAATATATTTTTGTGTGCCTCGTATCTTTTATTTTCATCACGTTTATCTTTTCGAAGCCCTAAATCAAAATGTCATGTTCCCTTATTCTATTATTCAGTTCATTATTGTTTGCTGATTTCGTAATTAACCTTTGATTCCAAATGAATGAGATGAATAATTTCCTTTTTATATTTCGATTTGTCAAATTCTTTTGGACCGTGTTTTATTGTATGGTTTAATAAATCAAGGGGATCTGTAAATGATACATGCGATTGTGTATTCAGCTTCTAAATCATGGCATTAAATCAAGATTAACTCTTCGTATGACATATTTTGTCAGGTAAAGCCTTTGCCATAAAGATATGCAAGAAATATATAGATATGTAGTGTAGTTTGTCTCACATCTGTAATTGTTAATTTTGTGTAAAGATACTAATGTGAGTAGTGTTCCTTGAGCAAGATGGCCACGGTTCATAGTTATAAAACAAAGCAAAGACAATACATGGCAGATGCAAAAAAATAATAATAATAAAATACCCCATTCATTATAAATGGTCTGATTTGCTTTGGCTCAGTGGTTTGTTTCTGGAGGAACACACGAATTCATGACAGTACACGATGGATGGAATACAGTATGCAAAGGAATATAAATTAACTTGTGTCGTGTGTCAATCAGAACAAGATGACATCGAAAAGCAGGTCAGACTGATAATTAAAATACAAAGGTCAGGAGATTTTTTGTTGAATATTTATACGCTACATTATTAGAAAACTATGATGCTGGTTATGATGCTGATGCTGAACGCTCATGTTAACGATGATGATCGGATGACGGGGTTTGATGACGATGACGATGGGGGGACTCACTGGGGTGTTTTAGTCATTGTAGGCCTACTTTGTTATGCTCTTAGATGGCAAGTGGATAATCGACAGTGTTTAAAATAAATGTCTCAGTTTTGATGGCATGTTTGAGGTTTTATATCCAACACGTTCAAAGGTCAATATTTACGTGCATAATCATATTGGGGTTAACAGACTGAGCCCTCGTGAATGCGAATGTTGAGAACTGACCTATACTGATTTAACGCTGACTCCGCCTATAGAAACAAATCTTGACAAAATCTGCTTGTAAACATAGAATCGTATCTCCATGACAGCATCATGTATGAGTATTGTTGCATCTCATAATCTAAACAATACAAGTTACCTTATATTCAAAACACAAGGCAATGTTTCCTATACTTAAATATTCTTTTTGTATGAGACACAGCGTGGCTTATGTATCATTTTCTCCAAATAAATATTGCCCAAGATCTATTTACGTTTAAAGTGCAAGCCTTTTCTTTAATAACTTGGTGCACTTTTGGCATACATACCAGCCCTTTGTCCCTGATTGTCGTAGCGCCAGAGTGAGTTAGCCCTCAAATTCTACCACTAGTCATGATAGTACGTGTAATTTGTTGTGTCTTTTTTCAGATGACATCCGTATAGTTTTGAGCTTAATTATTAAGCACCTGCCATCATTCAATTTAACTATGTAGATTCTATACCATGCCTTTAGGCATTGTCTTTTCTTTATACCTTTGTCCATTGAAATCATGAAGTCAATTCCAGTTCAAAGTTATTGTGGTGGTAAAAATGGGAATCTATAGAAAGTATATAGTTTCGTGAACTATTATACTTGTATTATTACATATTTTTGTAGTTTAGCATGTAGGTCCCTGTCGTTGTCAAACTTGAAAAAACGTATACATTATTATGGCACCAATATGGCAATAAAAAATAAAATACTTCACAAACACCCACCACACAAAAAAGAGATCAGCGGTAAATGAAGAAATTCGCAACAATGTCTAAAAATCGACTTGACGACAAACCCATATAGCAATTTCAGTGTGTTCAGCTATACTATAAAGTTTTGCCTTTCATTCGGTCCTTATACAATAGGCTGAACTTCACAAGCTCGACAATTCAATAAATAAATAATTTAAAAAAAGCATTCCAAAATGTAACTTTAATACCATGTACCATTGAAGGTAGCACAATTTTAATACCAGCTACACTCTTAGAAAAATGGTTCATCAGGTCTAAAATGGTTCTTTTTGACCTTTCCAAAACCCTTTTCTGGTCTGAAATCATTAATGGTTCCACATACAGGACAGCCCAAGAACCATTTTAAGTTCTACTTAGAATGTATTAAATAAATTTTAAAAAGCATTCCAAAATGTAACTTTAATGCCATGTACCATTTAAGGTGTAGCACATTTTAATGGTATTAAAATACCAGTTGTATAATACACGATAATGCAATTATGGTAACTACAAGAACTACATTTTAATACAAGAGCATTCCCCGTTCACTAAGTATTCTATATTAGAAATTGATTATTGAAATTGAACACGTTTTGCTTTATACCTGTTCAGTTCAGTTCAGTTTTATTTCATCAAATTCATCCATTAAATAAATACAATATAAAAAAGCATTTACAAACATCGTATAATATGGTGAAATGATGAGGATGCCACTGAACGCAGAGCGTGTTGTTGTGGCACCCTTTACAGAAGTTAGTATTAAATAATTATGATAAACTTTAGACTTTAAATTTTTATAATAATAATAAATACAATAGCAAGATATATGCCTTGTGGGTTAGGTATAAACTAATTATCACAAGAGCTGTGCTTTCAATTATAAATCAATGAGTAGTGATGGTGAAAATAACAACCAAACCTACACAGTAGGTGTAAAAGGTTGTAAAATCCCATTATAATATAAAACAGTTCAGGCATGGCATAAGTATTACGGTACAATAATAACAAAAATGTAAAAATTAGCCCGGGTGAAAGCATAAGCACATGATTGCACGTGCACTAAGTTATAACTAACATAGCAGGTAACTATGTAACCTGTGATACTAAACGAGGCGAGGATAATAATATGAACCTGTTAGGCGAGAATCAGATCATCTCCTGCAGTGAAGTAAATTTAAAAACGACGTGCAGGCGTCTAGGGGTTAAACTAGCAATGCAATAACAGTTCAGGGAGTTTAGGACCTTGTAAATTTTTCCGGTGGTAAAAGTGATTGTTACTATCATAATCTATTAGCTTCAACTGGATGATATTGAAACAGATCCCCGTTAATTCTTCGTATCTCACCGCGTTTAAACAGTATATGTAATGCGATCAAGCAAAATGAGTCTGATGTCGATCAAAATCAAAAATCAGTTTTCAATATCATTATATCAGCCATTCTCAGAACTTTATTTTGTTGAAAACCCCATCATAATTAGACTTATGGTTCCAAAGATATGGCAATTTTAGTGTTGCTCAGAACAATAAAATACAAAGGAAGTTGAATACTATTATTGATTATATCTCAAAATCAATATTCCCGACATCCGACTCATTTTGCTTGATTGCATCACATATTAGTGTGGCCACCCTGTGCGTACAAGGTAAAAGCTTTCAGTTTAAACACATTCAAGGGCAAAATCAATATTAACACCAGTTTCTTTTTGGTGTTTTTTTACTTTCAAACTTGTAAACATTAGTGTCCAACCAATATATGAAGTGGAATAATACAATATATTATACATACAGTTCAAATATGACGACACATAACATAGAATCATGATCAAAGTAAAATGACGACGGTTGCAAAGCGTTTGGACGTCAAGAGGTTTGAATACAGTAATGTGCTATCTTCAGTAGATAACATTGCTTACTTACATGTAGTGCGTATAATACCATGGCAGATTATGAGATCATAACATGCATGTAGGATGAGCGCACAAGGTCACTTGCATGTTTGTTCTAATTTGTCCCCTTGGGCGTGGGTGTAGGGGGTGTGGGGGTGGGGGTGGGGGTGTGTGTGTGGGGGGGGGGGTGCAGGGTTTTTTGGGGGGTGTTGTGTTGTTTAAATTGTAACTGGTAAAGAGTGATGAGTTGGTTTAGTGTTTTTAGATATTCCACATTGGTAGCGCAAGAATTGGTAAATTTACATCGATCAAGTTTGTTAATTGTTTTCTTACATTATTCTATGGAACATTTACAGACCAATTGAGAAACGTTATTTGAGTGTAACAGCCCAGCATGAATTCTAGCCACATGTCCTTAATTGTATAATATTTCTCATAGCATTGTTATTAAAATATTAATTTGAGCACTTTTGACACCATTAGAACTTCCTGCTGCCGTCGGCGTGAAGAGAAAGTTACAAAACTCCCACAATTAGTGTTACTTTTATTAATGGAATAAAATGTGTTTTCACAGGACTTAATTTCTTGTCGTGCTGTAAGGGAGGTTAGACATGCTGGGTATTCCCGTCACACGGAGGTTAAGCAAAGAACATTACATACTGGGTGTGAGCCGCTCTGTGGTGTCAGTGAGAAAATTGCTTTGCAAAAATCTATATATGCTGTTTAATGTAATTTGACTGCAGGCAAGGCTCTGAGATTTTTTTATTTGAAATCAAGTGATTTCACTCTGACATGCTCCTGTATATGTATAGTATTGTTAATTCTCTATGATAATTCGCTCTTAAAGGTTGACAAACGACTAAAACATCACAATAATAAGAGTAGGCCATTTTTGTAGAGCATTAATTAAATCATATATATTTTTATGCAACATTTGAACACGTACTATTATGTTTATACTGGTTTTAATATACATCTTATGACATTTATGACGGTATACTCGCGTCTCATAAAGTTACTTTTGCTTCCTTTATTTGGATGGCGCTAGCGTTATTCATAACAAAGTATACATATATCAAACAAAACATGTTTTATGACTTAACAATATTTTCTTTCAGATAATATTAGCGCTGTAGGTTGATTTCGGATATCTTATAGGCCTATACCCTGTAGTCTGCGACTACCATAATTGTCATGATTGTAAGATAAAACTAAAAGTTTTAATGTGCCGAGTCAGCGGCAACCCTCTCGAGAATATTGTGTGTGCTTCAAGTGAACTCAATGGGACACGGTTTAAGGCCTACATTAAGTATGTTAAGACATATCAAGCCGTAAGGAAAGCGAAGACTTACGTTTTTCTTTAATCAAATCATGATTTTGGAGCAAAAATATGAAACTAACAGAACCCCATACTGTGTGGTACGAGGGTTTGATAAAGAAGTTGTTTTGTCGTCCAGAAATAAGCATCAAGAACTTGAGCTTGAGGGTGATGGTGCATTTTATGGTAATTTTTATCATCAATTTATTAGTTTCAAGTTACCATGAGGCGTGACATACTTTGTTCTTTTGCTGACAAGTTTCCGGTTTGTTAACAGCCATCTTAATAAATGATCGCACTCCTGATGCAAAGACCACCACGTCATTTCTTATTGTGTACACCGCGAGGCAGTACTCTCTGTGGAATGGAGCAAAGTTCTTGACCAATAATACCCTATAGGAACTCTTTTATCGAAGTCTAGAAATATCGAAGTGGTGATCTTCCAAAATGTCTGATGTGTGGTGTATTCGCTGTCAAACACCCCTCGATAACTTTCCATCGTGTTTGCTCTTTCATTCCATCTAAGTCCCATATACTGATCCATAAGATGTAACATAATTATAAGACGCTCAAGAAAAATTAAACAGAAGACCGGGTCATTGGCACAAATGAATGATGAAGTGAGCATCTGCTATATGTAAGCAAGATCACTGGTCCTGTCCTCCGGTCCACTTATTCTCATCATTTTTATTCGTATCAATTTACATAAGTTAAGTACAATTAATATTTTTCTGCCAAACATTATCTTAAATTTGATAAATAAAACTTTAATAATTTTAAACCTTATTAAAGTTATTTTCATCTTGAAATTGTGCTTTAAATTATATTTTCTATATTATAAATTTATGTTCTATCAATAGGGTGAATCAGAGCAGATATTTTAATTGACATTGAACATGATATGTGAACTAACAAAACATCCTGAAGGATATTGCATTAATGACACAATGCGTCTCTCGATCAACCTCAACTCATCACACCCACTGTCTCTTTACCTCTTTACCTCTGCCTCTTTTTGTTCACTGATCTTTAATGCACTTAAGATTTACTCTTAGAAATTACATATATTACTATAAATATCAAGTCTTAGCAAGAAAAAGCTTAATATTGTCGCTTGCAGGTATGTTATGACGGCACTGCATGCATAGGTTTTGGTTAATAACGGCCTGGTAAGACAACACCAAAGGATCTGACTATCTTAAACTGAGAGCATATTGCTGTTGGCATACATCACACTCTGTTTGTTTTTCGTTTGTTATTCTGAACAGATGTACATTATTTGTTCTGGATTACACACCCAAGGCATTTTATTAAGATGCTCAGTTGATATTAAACCAACATTTATGAAACATTAGAAAATTAAACCGCATTCTTATAGTCTTTGGAGGACCTGTTGAAATGTACACAATATGTGCCAGAGTTAACTTTGTATATCGCCCACGTTTTTAGCATTTTGTGTCTTTTTTGATACTATTAATTGTTCCGTAATCATGCGAACGTCAGCGAAATAAAACAATTAATATAAAACACCTTGATCAAAGTTTTTGCAAACAATAAAATTCAAGATACAATATACAATCAACGTAAATGTACAAACATGTACGCTGTAAATATTGTTTTGTTTTATTGTTTTATTTTAATGATATCAAAATATATGCAAGTTGCTTCTTTAAAACTGATTTTAAACCAGGCTTGCCAGATTATTGTTTAATGTAATGCGAAATATGCAAAACTGCAAGATCAAAAGGGGAGTGAGTAACAATAGTAACATACACTCTTTTAGGCTGAACCTCTGGGTCCAGCAAAAAATGATGAAAAAAAAGTAATAATAAATATTTTTTTCAAAATGAAACGAAAACAGCGAATGATATAGGTCTTGCGTTGCGCGTAAATGTCCGAGAAATTGTTCAAAATGACAGGGCAAGTCAGGTCGCAACTGTTTAACAATTAGGTAGGAAATCACAAAAAATCACACTAATTTCCCGTGTACTTAAAAACGACATACATGATAGGGAACAGGGCACGTCCATGCGAAATAATTGCCAATACACTTCTAGTGAACCGTAAGAGTAATTCTTTCTATCTTTTCATAACACACCATTAACTATTTTGTATTCCATTTTGTGAATGAAAGCAGAAATTTTATGACTCTTTTGTACCAATTATATTCTTATTTTGAACTTATGAACTCCGTTTTAGCATGTTTGGTGTCATCTTTCTTCATTAAAATTGTCAACACTTTGTGTGAGTACTCCTTGTGGATTATGAGATATATACGGACAAATATTTAATGACGGGACTTAATTGATGGTTCTCTGAAATTAATGTAGAACCTTTATTGGTTCTACAAAAGGTTCTTAGATTTCCACGATCCCTTTTGAATTTGAAGGTTCTGAGGAGAACATAATTCCTATTCAACCTTTAAGGTTCTTAAAAATTTAGAACCATTTGGAGAACCAAAAAATGAATTTCAGAGATCCTCAACGCTCCTTAATTCTATGGCTTCTCCTAAGAACTTCCAAGGGTTCTCCTGGCAGGACAAAAGAAGGTTCCTTCAAATGGCTCTTGATTGCTCAGTTTTATAAATCGTGTAATATTGAGATACCGTAAAAACTCGATAATTAGCATATGTGCTTACTATCGAGCGCTTTTAAAACTGATGCAAACATGAAGAGCCCCATCCACCAAAGTGTAAAGGGTTTTGAGCAATACACATACTTATGTACGAACAAGTAAACCTGCAAATGTGTGTCTTGACCCATTAGCTCAGTTGGTAGAGCGCCAGACTTGGTACAATTTCATGTTTTCAAAAGCGCTCGATAGTAAAGCACATATGCTAACTATCGAGTTTTTACGGTATTCTTCTTTTTTTTCAGCCAGCCTTTAACATAACCGATGGGCTTTTTAGTCATGTCAGTAGATTTAAATAGCTCGTTATACTTGTGACAACATGCACGATAAGTTCGAAGCCTAGTAAAACCTCTTCAAAGCTTTCGGGCATACTATCAAACTCCTTCAACATGTTCAACCCCAGCATCATGCATGATTAGCGACAATTTAATTGATGGCCTACGGTTATCATGGCAAGCAATTCATAAAGAGTTTCTTTTAGCATGTTTAGTCAGACATCAATATAGACTTTAGTGGTTTCACTCTTTTAATAATTATATCTAGCATTGATCTTGTATGCGACACGGTCCACGTCCCTAGTACCGCCCAAGTACTCTAAGGGTATTGTTGATTGCGTTCATTATCCGTATTTAGGTACTATTGGGACGTCGTCTTTGATATTTCATGTGGAACTGAGCATAAAATACTAAACAAATTTTAACCTGCCCGACTTATATTGTTGGTATCCGATGGAATGGCAGCGTAGAACTAATTTTAACAAGAATTAATTGCACCATAATTGCTATGGTTTCGTGAACATTTTGGTGGAACACTTAATTTGTATTATCTCCCATGTATTTTAGTTCTAATTGGTTCCATTATACCCGACGAGGTGCCCACCATTTAAGATCAAGTTGAAAAGCGATTTTGAAATAAACAAGTTGACATATTTTGCTAAACTATTTCCTTATGCCATGCAATAATTGCAATAAAATATCCCATTATTGTATTGTGTAAATATTTCTATTGCACCTTTGCGATCAAAATTTATACCATTTTGCTTTAATATATTGATTTGAACGTCGGTGAGTGCCGTTGATTTTATGAATGTATTCACTGTAGCTTTCGAATAACTTAAAAATATGTCCCATAGATAGGCCTAGATGATAACGACTAAACACACTAATGATGCAGATTGTTCAACATCGACCCACCCTGCTGGTACAATCAAATGTTGTTTTATTATTATTACTATCAATACAGTGATGTCAAAAGATTATGATAATATGACAGATCCAATAATGAACGCATGCCTTCTCCGATTACGCATAAAAAATTAAGAGTTCTTCTTCTATTATTAAATAAACATTTGTTTATATTTAGCCT
This sequence comes from Amphiura filiformis, assembly GCF_039555335.1. Taxonomy (NCBI): domain Eukaryota; kingdom Metazoa; phylum Echinodermata; class Ophiuroidea; order Amphilepidida; family Amphiuridae; genus Amphiura; species Amphiura filiformis. Next base: position 65,397,595 of record NC_092633.1, on the reverse strand, counting down.
TTTGACAGATTCGCGACAGTGCAACTAATTGGTTAGGTTGATCTAAGACTTTCCCAGAATGCAATAGGAATGAGTTTTGATAGAATTGTCCTGTGCCCGGGCTTTAGTGATGCTATCCGCAGTGAGCGTTGTATGCCGAATTATGTAAACATTACTTTCAACACATACAGAGAAAATATAAGTGTATAAATAATTGTGTTTAAACTTTTTGAACCATTTTTATGATTTTACTTGTTGTGTACATTAATTTCAATCAGTAAAAACTTCTAAAACAATGTAACCGTCCCATCTTAACTTAGAATTTAGAAAGCAAATTAATTAAAGTAACATTTATGAATTTATTCGAGTATTGAATCTCTGAAAATCTTGAATAAAATGGTGGCAAAAAGAAACAAAACACAATGACATTGACCTAACCTAATTACTACAGAATAATTTAACGCTGTCGCAGTGCGTTGTGGGATAGCAACCTGCTTGGGGTTCTCATCATTATTATCTTGTCGTCGATCAGGTGTCGCCTCTTCGTTTTATACCTCTTTGCACTTCCTTTGTATTTCTCAACAGAGGCGGAGGTTTTCGGACACCCGAAGCGCGAAATAAAGAACATATATAACCACATATGCCGAACTACCAGGAACCCTGGCGCGGGATAATTTGATAGTTTGGCCTTGTTCGGCGTCCTTAACTTATTTCGATTTTGTAAAATGAAGCGTTAAAATACCCTATACCATTTTGAATTTTTTGAAAACCTCAATTGACCATCTAAAACTTTTAAAAATAGCCCACCCGTGAGCTAACAGCACTTTTAAGATCCAACACCAACACTCTGGAACCAACAAAAGAACTATAATTCATTTTCAGTTTTTGCGGAAAATGTAGCCTATCCTTAAAAGTATTAAGGTAAACCCATATGCCAACGCCCGGGCCAAAGTTTCAGAATGGTCAGTTTCAAAGAAGTAGTATTCTGCTTAAATGTCTTAGTCCCACTGTAATACGTCTGACATGGGAAATTACAGAAAAGGCAGATAAGTTAAAGTTTGGAGTTATGAATTAGAGAGTTGACAGGAGCTGTGGGAGTTAAAACGTTGGGAGTTTATGTTTACGGGTGCCGGGACGTGTGCATGTTCCCATTAGCTTCCTGTGAACTCTCTTATTCATAACTCCAAACATTTCTGCTTTTTCTGTCATTTCTGTTTTCTGTCTTTTACAGCTACCGTGGGACGATATATCGTCCGGAAAAAGCCGACCTTTAAGTCGTCCCTTTCATCTCATAATACATGACATTGATAGTACAGTACTTTTTATAGATGCCTATTTAACAGTAATAATTAATTCCATATTCCATAATGGACATTCCATCCTTGAATAATGTTCAAATTAGTCATATTCAATTTCGGCACAGTGACCTTAACACCATTACGTCAAAAGGAACATGATTAATATAATAATAATATAATATTATTAATGGTATCAATATAATGATAACAAGGCTAAACGTGGACTTGAATGAACAAAACTCGCTTTAATGCGTTTAGATAAATCAAAAGGCTTTACAATTTGTGTTACAATTTGCACTCTATAAAATCATCAAAATGGTTTTTATGGCCATATTTCAGGCAATTTATATTCCAATGCCAGGCACATTAAAACAAATAATGCCCGTGCCCTTTGTTTTAGGTGACGGGTAACATATAAAAAGTAACGTGTAGTTTTACAGAAACATTTTAGTACACTGTCACTGATGCAATTGTATTCAGTTACACAACTTTCCTACCGGGCATTAAACATTTCAAACACTAGTACCGTACCTTAGACATGTTCTAAAAGAACTGTGAAGTTATATTATATTGACAGGAAGTAAATATTTCTTATGTACGGCACATCTTTTTTGAGGTATTTATTTAGATTTGTTTAATGCTTTTTCACTTTTTTCTTAATAACAAGTAAAGTTGACAACAAATGAACGTGTTATAAATCATTTGCATCGAACAAAAAAGAACAAAACAAGAAAAAAAAATCGCAACCGGAAATGAAATAAAGGGATACACTGTATTGACTTTTGGCGTATGATATTTAAATGTGACTCAAAGAGTTAAGAAGTTAAGCTATTGACCTCTTGTACAGGTAACAATAATGAAGATGACACTAATCGTAGCCTGTGTGTGGCCATGATCATTATTTTGATCTTGGTCTTCCGTGGGATGCAATCTAGTAAAACTGTCCTGGTATTGACGTGGTGGCCCCCTGTGCCATCCTGAGTTACATCCTTATTAATAATTGACTCAACAACTTGGAATAGGCCTACAAGTAATTACGAATGACAATATCGAGACAATAAGGAGGCCCGCCACGAATATCTTCATTTCTTTAATTATTTATAGATTTTTTCGCGCATATTACCAAAAACCATTCCATATTACCCATATTACCGCATGAAAAAAGCTAAGGAGTGTCAAATTCATTTCGAATTTCCTGACTTTTCATCTTGTTATACATGATATCAGCCAAGGATCAGCTGGAATATCATAAGCTTTCCTATCACTGACATTCGAATGGACATATACTACCGTTGGCAATTCAAATTCGCATTTATATGAGTCATTATTATAGGTTGGCACAATTATTCACATATTTTGTCTCTTTGATGCCAGTGCATGTTTAATGCAAACATTTTGATTTCTCAACATATATATCATCACAACACGCGTGACTCATGATATATTTGTTTTGAGATATGTTCAGCGAGTTTCCCGTCATTCGTAGGGTAACACCGCCTACTCTCTGTTGCCAATAAATAGGTCGCGCGACTTCTCTCTCATCTCTGCTCATGCTGCAGTTTAAACCACCGTTTGTCATCAGATGCTCATTTAAGCACTACTTAAAGTCCAATCATCATCATTTATTTCATTTTCTCCCCAATGATTCGCCTATTCATCCGTGTATTTTTTCCCCTACAGGGTCAACCGCGATGTGTGACAAGGAAGGTGAAGTCATTCAGTTGCCTTTTCTGGCTGAGAACCCCTGCATATCCTGCGTCTGCAAAGTGAGTATAGAAAATAAATCCGAACCAAAATGAGATCAAAAGAAGATAATTGTCTGTAACAAGCATGTTTTAAAACACCAAAAGTCATAATATTGTGGGTTTTATTTCATTCATGTCGACATATTGTGACTGAAATATTCTTTGAATTAAGATTGGTAACCACAAGAATTCGAAGCATACCCCTTTAAAAATAATTAACAATTCATATTCAATTAAGGGCAAATATGTCAAGATTAATAATTTCCGTTAGCCTATTAAAACGTAGAGAAATACCGTAAAAACTCGATAGTTAGCATATGTGCTTACTATCGAGCGCTTTTAAAATATATTCAAACATGAAGAGCCCCATCCACAAAAGTGTAAGGGTTTTGATCAAATCATCGATACACATAGTTATATACGAACAAGTAAACATGCAAATTTGTGTCTCAACTGGACTTTTTCATGTTTCATGTTTTCATCAAAAGCGCTCGATAGTAAGCAAAATTAGCAAATATGCTAACTATCGAGTTTTTACGGTAGTTAACTTGCATATATCACAGTATCACCAGCTAGCCTATGAACACAATTTGAGATTTGACTGCAGAAAACATGATAAGGAAGACAGTGTATGGAGAAGGATTAGAGGAAGCAAACAAAAAAAACCAAAAAAGAATTTTGAGATGAAGATTTAAAAAGACGAAAATAAGTACGAGGAAACATAGGAACGGAGAATAAGCAAAGACAGTGTACATTAACAATTATAGTGACAATTAACAAAATAAATTGTAATCGCAAAAGGTTTTAATCAAAGTGATACAAATGTTGACTAACAAGTAAAAAAAAGAAGAAGAAAAGAAGGCAAGTTGCACTTTTCTCTTCTCAAGACCTGTGTCCGGTATCCAGATGCTTGTAAGCATGATCAATGTAGGGAAACGTGACATTTGATGAGTTTGTTAGGGCATGCCTTTCAGATATCGCATACCACCCTAAATTGTGTCAGTTGCAATTATTCATTAGAAGAATATCTAACCATTTCTTTGTGTACATAGTACAGAAGTTCCTGTCATTTAAACAAACATAAAGAATACAAGTTAGAGTGCAAGATTTTTTGCGAATAAAATGTCAATCTTGATGATATCTTAATTGTTTTTCATCTTGGATTAAAATAACGACTTCATAGACTTCTATAAACTACAAAAGCTTAACCTGGTTCTGAAGTGCATGGTGTCAGAAACGATTTAGGTATCAAAGAGCTACAGTACCTGAACTTTTTGACCCTATTTACAGAGCCGTCACCCCAGGGTGGGCACCTGCCTGGTGCAGACCTGTGCCTAGTTCATTATTGTGTCTTTTGTCCCCTACCCACTGTGTCTCATGACCCCACAAAAGTTGAAGGTAGAATGCCGTTGCCCTCTTTCCTTCCATCAAGAGCTTGCAGCAAGATGGAATCATTACACGGTAAACTGGTAACAAACATTGTTGAGATAAGCTGAAATTGATGAAAGATTGTGATTATAGGAGTGTCGAAAAGTTAAGCCCAATGCTCATGTCCTCGAGTACTAGTATATCCAAATCAGTGCCTAGGAATATATCGGTATACATAGGTAATGCGCAGAATCTTCTTCTCGAATATTATATCAAATTTTTCCTTAAAATTTAAAATGACTAGATATGACTAGTTTAAATCAATGCAAGATTACGTTATGATTCTTCTTATAGCATGAACAGCAGATAATTTATGATTCATAATGTAAAATAGCTTTTAAGCCTAGTACCATGACCAAGTACCTCACACATGCATGCCTTCCAGGTCTGTTGCCGGCTACTTTCCTTGTATTCAATGCATGAACTAATGAACTTATTAAACAGATTAACAAAATCAATCATTTCATTAACTTTCACTGAATCATTTCAGGTGTGAAAAAGCTATACACACGCTTAGTTTTTTCCCTGTATATTATTAGGCACCCGTGTCGTTGACATACTTAAATACAAAGCAAATAAATTGTAATTCATATTAGAACAAATAAACCCAAGGAGATATGGGGTCTTGTTAATATTACAAATAATAGTTGAATAAATGCCATGATCTTTATCAGCTGCATGTCGGTATAGATATAGGTCAAAATGAAATTCAAATTAATCACAATTTTGCTGCATTAATTTGCTTGTTCATCATGCAGTCATTTCGCCGTCAGCATTTACATATAAAAAGTAATTATCCCCTTTAAATTCAATTTGTGAGAATATTTAGCGCGCTTGATGTTACACTAGTTATATTGAAGAAAATGGTTTGTATCTAGGTGTAGATTATTCACGTATTCTGTATAGTGCACAACGTACTACTGGGTTGCACAACTTCAAATGAAAGAAATTGTTGTCTTTATTATGTATTTACACATGAAACAAGTATTATTCTATATGTTTAATATTGGGATGGGAAAATGCATGCATTGTAATTGTAGAAAGCACACGTGTTGCATATTTTGTGTAATTTTGCATGATCTCTAAGCTGATAATACCTAAATTGAGACCGGAATAGAACCCGCGAATACAAAGATGATTACACATAATATAAAAAAAAATAATGAAAATCTATATTTTAATATACATAAATGTCGATTAATTTGTATTGGGAGAAAGTTATGTTGATGTTTGGCGAAGAAGCCCCATTCACCTTAAAGACCCATGTTTGATTGATTACAATAAACTCGCCAGCCCGGAAGCAATTGGATTTGTCGACCACTTACCGATCAAGAAAAAAACGTCAAAATGGTCTATACTTGAAAGCATTGGCTATTAGAAATCAAATTCTCATATCAATAGGACTCTTGATTTCCGACCAATTAGGGCAATGGCGCTTTAAGTTACTGAAGTTTTACTGTGTGCTTTAAACAATGTTAAAAGAATATCGCGCGCTGATGTGAGATACTGATGCTGATGATGATGACACAGATGACGAAGATGTTGTTGTTGTTTATTGTTGTTGTTGTTGTTGTTGTTGTTGTTGTTGTTGTTGTTGTTGTTGTTGATGATGATGATGATGATGATGACGATGATGATGATGATGATGATGATGACGATGACGACGACGACGATGATGATGATGATGATGATGATGATGATGATGATGATGATGATGATGATGATGACGATGACGACGACGATGATGATGATGATGATGATGATGATGATGATGATAATGATGATGATGACAGATTCACAATCAAGTGATTTCCGATCAGTTGGTGATGTGTAAAAATAGGGTTGTTTTTCCTGTACCGGGTTTGCCACATACAAACCTATTTTGTCAGGCTGTTGGTTCACTCAATCGCACTGAGTTGAGATTTTGTTTCTTCTAGAGGAAATGAAAGAGGTTTCAAACGTTCTTGTCACTGACAGCCTACAGGTCAGGTCAATAGTCTTCAGGACGTGTAAAAAGGGCATCCATGAGTCCGGTACAAATTTGAGACTGATGTAATGCTACTGATGTTCTTCACTTGTTCATTGACTTGTTTACTGTCAAATTAAATGAAGATAACTTGTTATTAAAACAAAATTGCAGATTAAATGAAAGTTACAATCATGATAGAAACACAATCATGAAGCTTTATGTACAGCTATTCCTATTTTTTTAATCGAACAAAAAACCTAATTGTTATTGCAATAAGCCAATTCAACTCAAATAGGTTTCTGCAACACCCACTAAGGAAGATACGGTTCCCTCATGATAACCGTCTCTGTGACATAAATCGATGCAAAGGTCAGACATCGGTATATCATCATTATTATTATTATTATTATTATTTATTATCTTTACCCAGGGTATACCCGAATCAGCTTAAAGCTGTTCTAACCGGGGCCCTGCAATATACAATTAAGTTACAACAATATTAAAAGACACTCTTATAAAATATAGTAATTATACATAAAAACACATGATTTAGATATATATACAAACAATTATGGCACGTAATTTCATATAATCATAGGTATATACAACTTTAAAAACACATCAAATCAAGCGAATATGCAATCTACTTCAGATGGCTACTTTTATACATTGTCTTAAACGACTGAACATTGACGGCATTTCTAGTAGGCGGGTCAATATTATTCCACAACTTAACGCCACTATAGCTGAACGAAAATTTAAAAGACTCGATGTCAGTACCATGAACAATGGGTGGAAGAGCTAGCAAATCAGCTGCAGCTTGCCTCGTAACACGATCGTGATTGTCACGCACATAATTAAACATATTATTTAAATACTGTGGAGCGAGACCATTAAGACATTTATAAATCATTAGAGCTTTGAAATAATCATTCTCTTCTCTTTTTGTTACACGTGTCACATACCGTAAAGATGTTGTTACAATAACAGTTTCTATATATGTCTCAAACACATCAAACATGTCACAATTCAATCTTCTGACAATACACCCCTTAGCTGTGTGGTAACCTTCTCCTCCCCTTTATATTGATGCGAGATATAACGGCTTGTGGTCAACTTTATTATCAATTTTGCGTTGAGGATTTAATGATTAGGAATGTTAAGGTGGTATTGGAGGCATTTTCTAGAAATATAATAGAAACCATATTCCAAACAATTAAGCCTTCTATCCTTCGTAATATTATCTTGTATTTGAATGTTAATATTATAAATATAATTATAGTGTTTCTCCCAACATTTAACATTCATTAAGTTAAATTATGTTTCATGCCATCTTTGTTGTGAGTAGACAATAGTGGAGGACAATATTCTTATAGTGTAACAGCTGCTTCTTACAATAATCATAAAACAAATTTCTTGAACATTTGAATGATTTGTAGAGCCGTATGATTTGTGTATTTTCACTAAACACGGTTAGCTTAATTATTTTAAATTACATTTTAGCTGTGTAAAATGTGGAAAGTACTATATAAATGGAATAAAATAAATAAATATGTAATAATAAACCTATCTGATATTCATTTTCAACTATAGCCATCAAAAGTACTTGCTCTTACATCTTTTAGAAAAGTATCACTGTTATTCTGAATATAACATGAATTGTAAGAAATAAGTGTTCTACATAACCTGACTAACGCTTTCATCTTATTATCTTGATTATTTTTCTTTTATTTTATAGAAAAAAGTAGTAACATGTCGTCGGCAAACCTGTCCTAATCTCGATGGGTGCGCTCTCATCATAACTTCTCTTGGGATAGACTGTTGCGAGAAATGTAAAAGTAAGTACCCACAAAATCGGTGCAATTATAAATCTAATTGGTCGATATTGTTAATAAATACTAATATTATGTTGGTTTATAAAGATGTGTAAGTGGTCATTCAAATACAATTAGAGATATTTGCCCACCCAAGAAGTACCTGGACAATACATATCTATCTGTTATATAAATATACAAAAATCAGCTAAATTGAAAATAAGTAGTTTGACAATTTTCCAAGATGTGAATGGACATCATCTGAAGAGTCATTAGGAACTATATCTAAACATTTTGACAACTTATCCAAACCTCTACTTATCAGCAGCAAATCATACAACTTGGGGACGCTTCTGTTTTATTTCAATGACAATGATAAATAATGCGTATAAGATTGACCTGTTTGTATAGATGAGTACAATGATTACGAGACACATTGCCAGTTTGCTCTTGTTTTTAAGAACACCAGGTCTAATTCAAGTGCCCCTTAAAAGCCTGAGTCACTTCATGTTTATTATTAATGGTCATCTCAAATACGCTGTTGCAGAGATTGAGATTGTCTTAATATACATTATGTATCTCGTCTTTTCAAATTATTGCATTAATGCCCATAACGAAATAATTATTATATATCTTCGTATATTAACATTATACAGTTGAGTATACCTCTGATCTACGATTGTGTATCTATTAAAGTTAATATAGCCCAGCTTATATTATAGAAGACTGTTACAATTACATTTTATTTCCGCACATATCTATAACCCAAAAAGGTATGCGGGTACGTCTGAGAGTTTAATACCAGATTACAACAGAACACATATTTGCCTTTTGTTGCAGATTTATTTCCGCTATCTCTCACTGTCTCGACATTTCACACAAACTATAACTACAGCTATTCAATTTTTTAAACAAATCTTATATCCTTAAAAAATGAGTATGAAATGGATTAATATAAGTAAAGTTGTCTAATCTTATTTGCTAAGCAATTAATTCTGGTTGACTGATGAACCATGTGTATAGAGAACGTGGATATGAATATGATATGAAATTAAGTCAATTCAAGGAATTTTTTTAAACTGTTACAGTTTTTTCGCATCTGCGCATGCTCAGACTATATGTGAACTAATCTTCTATAATTGAATATGTAACTTGTGCGAATAATCGCTTATCCATCTCCAAAGAATTGTGCAGTAGGAGCTAGATTTGCTTGAGAATAAGTTGAGATAATTGCCCTAATCCTCTTCCAATGTATTTCACTATCCATCCACAGAGCTAAGTTAGATTTGCAAGATTTTCACATATCCTGTTTGATAATTCATCTTCTTACATTCCTCTTATTCTTCACCTTATTTGTAACAAAATCTTATTGACGCCCGGAAATATTGGGTGAACGACTTATGAAAAGCTGTTTGGCAGCGTTTTGACAGCATTTGACATTTATTGAAGATAGGATAGGACTTTCGTATCGATATACATATCTCCACTTTCTTTTGCTTTAAGCATATTCTTAGTGCAAGATCCACAAAACACCTACGGGCAGCAAGGCCAATATTTCTTGGCATTGGACTTTGGAGACGTAGAAGAGATCTGCCATATTAACCTTGCTGATCAGGTGCTAATTAGTGTGCAGTATGTTGTGTGGTCACTATAATCATCTATATATGGACAAAGCAAAATAAAGTTGAGCTCAAGCAACATCCAGTACATGTGTACATAGCGCGTAATATTATATATATATAGAGATGGGAACTTGTACATACTCTCTAAATGTAAAAGAGTGAAATTTCACTCTTTAATAGAGTGGACATGCACTCTTTTGAGAGTTAATCACACTCTTTCCAGATGGCTATACTCTTTCCAGATTGAAATTCACCACATTTTTCATGAAGGCAATCTATTGTATTTTACTAACATCCACATGACTGTGACTTTTTACATTGCTACTGTTAAAAGGCAAAGTATATACCATATATATTCTCAGGTCTAAAATTAAAGTCTCATCCACGTCACAAATAGCAGGATTGAAAGGTGAATGAACTGGGGAAAAAAGAAGATTGAATTTCGTTAAATGAATGCAATGTCATCGCAATCGGGCTTGCCTGTGATATGCGCGGTCCTAGCAGTTTAGTGTTTCCACAAGAAACAAGAGTAAATCTTAATTGAATTGCTTTGATTTGTTGCATCTATAGGTTGTAAGTACAATGGTGAGATGCATGCTAGTGGTGACCGATGGGTATCTCCGTCTCATCCATGCCAAGTGTTCCAGTGCCAGGTCAGTACTGTCTTTCTACATGATTTCAGGGTGTCTCAAAAATGTTTGTGCAATTGATGATATTGTAAAAAATATAAATATTCTATCATTCTTTAGGAGAAGATAACGAATACCTATATATACACTTATTCAATTTGAGTTCGTTGTCATAAGTCCATCTTTACATGCACCAATCAGGTCCCCAATAAATGAAATATCTGCACTTTAAGTTAAATGATAACTATCGGTTGGAACATCAAAGAAAAGAAACAATAAGTGGCAAAATTTGGTCCCTAAAAGATTTGTGTAAAGCCATAACATATATTGTGTTTATTTGTTTGTTGTTTTCCAGGAGGGAGTAGTGACAGCTACAGTATTACAGTGTGCCCCACAGTGTGACAATCCAGTACATATTGAAGGCCAATGCTGCCCCGTCTGCCTAGGTAAGCATGTAACTGTAAGGAAGGGAATTGCAACATATATGCAAGTCGAATGAAATAATAATTTAACGAAACAGTTTCATTTGGCAAACATTGCCATTTGCCAGTCTGACGCCAAACTAATGTTGATTGAAATATGTTGTGGAATGACTGGATACATTCATATTTCGTAATAGATTACTCAGAGTATGTTTTTTCCAAAGAGCCAATACTAAAAAATATGTCTATTTGGCCGATATAGAGCAAAACGTATTGCCGGCCGGCCGGCCAATTCTGACTCCCTAGCTCCGAGACTGGGTTTTATTGGCGTTTCCCTTCATTATACTAAATGCTGTCAAGTGTAACTTAACTAACAGCAACATTTTAAGAAGTGTGGCGATCAGATAATTCCTAAAACAAGGTGCACGAGCCGTATCTGCATCTTATACACGTCAGTCTACAACGGACATACACTATTTCTCGTATTACATTTAAAAATTACATCTGTGACCCTGTTTTAGGCACTGGGGTTTGGGCATTGGGAAACATGAAGCATTAAGTGTAGCCTAGGTTTATATATATATACTAGTGCACCTGCAGCTGTGAGAGCCCTGATGCTGTGAGAGCACTGGCATGATAGCATTTCTGTTTGACCCCAGATGACCTTGGTGTAATTTTTTCATGCCCCCTCATACAAAGGATTCCACCTATCAAGTTTAAGCCCAATAGGGCAAAGTTTAAATTTAGCCCCTACATGACCTTTGACCTCGGTTGACCTCAATTTTATTTTGCGCATATATTCCCCTCGCATCAAGGATTCCACCCACCAATTTTGAGCCCGATAGGACAAAGTTTGAAATCCATGACCTTTGACCTTTGACCTCGGATGACCTCCATATAATGTTTTTCATGCTCCCCTCATACGAAGGTTTCGACCCACCAAGTTTGAGCCCGATCGGACAAAGTTTGAAATTTGACCCCTCCGTAATGACCTTTGACCTCGGTTGACCTCGATTTTATTTCACGCATTATATTCCCCTCCTATCAAGGATTCCACCCACCAAATTTGGGCCCGATCGGACAAAGTTTGAAATTTTGACCTTTGACCTTGACCTCCGATGACCCTCAAAACCAAATGGCCAACATGCTTTTCCCAATACCTACCTATATCCAAAATTTCAGCACGATGCGTTGAAGTGCGGCGAAACGCATAGCCGGACAGACAGATAGATAGATAGATACACAGATACACAGATAGACAGAGACCGCTTATTATTTTATTAGTATAGATATACCTATATAATATAAAAATTAGGTATTTATTTATTTATTTTATATTATTATTATTATAAGCTCTGCAATAATGCATCGAGCACTTTTTGCTGCAACTGATATAACTTTTGTGTTATATACCTATATATATATAAACATGATAAAGAAGGTTAATCAACAATTTTTCTGTGTGTCAATTTCATATTTGCAGGTGATGGAACTACCTCAATGTGTACAGATAGCCACGGCAACAAGTATTCCGATGGGGAAACCTTCACCTCACCTGAAGATCCTTGTATTAACTGTTCCTGTGAGGTGAGAAACTGCCCGTGCAACACGCACATATATCATGAATCATAAGGTTGTGTTTAAATGCTACACTTTACGGTATGACTAATTAAAGGTTGATTTGATTTTAGAATAGGGTTAGGATTAATAATGTATTGGTAGGTGTGAAAAAGTGTTTCAAAATCTTTCTACTATAGTTTTTGATTATTTAAATTCAGTTTCTTGCGAAGGAACATTTAAAGCCGTTGTGCATCTAAATAATATTTACTGGATATGACCTATATGGTTCTTGCAGCCTGTGTAGCAAATGCTATCTTCAATTACACAGAGCACCAAGACAAGTCACGGTTAGCCCTACCTTTAGGGATTTGTTATAATTATTTAAGATTACATTTTAGATCTTGTTATATCATGATGACAATTTAATACTTGGATGAGTTATTTCAAATCACCTGCATGAACACTGGTTTGGCAATTAAATCCCCAATGACTAATTGACGTAATTTGCATTTAAACAATGCAGACATTGTATTAGCACTGTTGTTTTTAAGGGTATTTAACGTCTTAACAATGACCAGTTTTGTCGTTTCTGCAAATTCACCCTGACAACAACTTGATAATTAACTCCGGTGAAATTTGCCTTTTCCTTAAATTATCCAGGCGTTGTATTGTTTACACGTAATATTCAAACAACTTCAGATTTGCATTTTGCTAATATGAGTAACTCAAGTATTGATTAAGACCATAAGAAGTCGATTTGCTATCGTAATTGATTACATGTATTCCTGACCGGCATGCAATGCAATAAATATTTACAATATATTTATATAACTTTTATAGGTAGGTTTTAAAAATTGACTATGAATATTCATGTGGAATTGTGGGATAGCGTTAAATTGTTTCAAGTAAAGATCCCGAGACGTGAAGTGTCGAAACTTAATTAGCCTAGATTGCGGGCATTCCCCAGCAAACATCCACCCAGCGTTATGTCATATGGTTACACGATGACAAAAATTGGGGCCTCGTTGCCTTCAAGTTCAAAATCGAACAAAAAAATCATCGTGAGTGGGCTAAACAGGTGAAAGAGGTTTTCTTGCATTAAAAAATACAAATAACATTTATGAAAGCAGACATTAATCCAAGCACTGATTCCCGCGCGCGCCGAGTAATTCTAATAGATACCTTGTCTCGTTCGTGCCATTTGAGTGTTCAAAACATTGACAGTTCACGTCAGTTTGTCTATGAGTTTTATTTGCTACACTGGTAAAGGCAGACTTTTTTGCTTAAATTGAAATGTCAGGGTAAATTAGAAATATTGAATAAAATCCAATTGTAACAAAGCCATGAAAGACAATATAATTTAAAAGAATAAAGTGAAAAAATAAAGTACATAGACGTGCGTGACTTGTGTGATGCATTGCAGATACATTGATATAATCATTGTTAACGACATTATGGCGACATCCTCCGTAGATTATGATCACATTTTGCTGTAAGGTGACCTCTGTGAACTGATGATGCTGTAATGATCATGTTTGTAAATCAGATGCAACAATTCTCGTTCGTTGGTTTGCCCGGGGAGCAAGTATGTTAAATTGTTCATGTTATCCTTTTTATTTCTACTGGAAAGCATTAATTAATACTGCGATAATTAAAATAATAATAAAAACCGAAGCGCTCTCACTCCTATGTAGAAAGCACTTCGTTTCACCGGTGCATTTATATTTTCTGAACGTTTGTTATTTTAATTTCATTTTGTTATTATTTTCAGAATAACAAAGTAATATGCCAGAAGCAAGCTTGTCCAGTACTGTCTTGTCCCGATGTTCAAACTAAAATACCAGAAGGAGAATGCTGTCCCAAATGCATGGGTAAGTATAAGATGTGTGTAGTAATTAAACTTTATAATGATGTCAGTTCATTCACTTATTCACTTGATATATTGTAAACAGTGTCTTTCAAAGGGAAAAATAAACAGTTCCATAGATTACAAACATTAATGTACTACTGATGAAGAAATCTAAGTATAACAATATAATTGTATCTGTTACAAAGTATTTCTTTAAGATCACGTATGTAGTAATTGTTATGAGCCAATTAGAATTCAGGATAAGCATTATTATGAGCCAATTAGACTAAATTTTGACAAAAAAACAAACAAAACTACTAGAGGGTTAAAAATGACTCCAACCGATTTGGAACTATACATTTTGCATTCAAACACAGCTGCCCAAACTATTCAATTCATAATTGCTGCAGTTTTATGGAAACTTCATATTTGAAGATCCACTGGACCATGGAATGTAATTTTACACTATAATTGCGTTAAATGTGTATAATGAGCACAGTAATTACCAATCATCAGACTGCTTTTAGTCCTCTGTCAAGCAATCTTTTTCCTATTAGTTGCAAATTGTAACTAATTAAGTTTAGTGTTTACGCATTAGTAGGTTTTACCAGGCCATGGTAGAGTTCCACGGATCACCACCGATATGTGGAGTTTATTTATTTCACTTAGTCTTTTTTAAAGCATTTTTTTTGTCAATTTGATCATTAATATCTATTTCATGAAACATTGCAAATATCTCGCTCTGTATGTGTGAATTGCCATGCAGCGTCGACAGCTCGGGAATGGTTTGCGCATGCGACAGGTGCTCTTCGTATGTATAAAATACATACGAAGCATGATAATTTTGAATATCAGAGTTTGTCTATCACATTGCTTTCACGTTTTACATTTATTCGGTCGATAAGCACCAGTATGTTTGTTCCAAATATGCAAAAATTTGAATCCGGATGAATCATGAATTGTATGGTGCCCTGCTCTCTTTATCTCTCTAAGCTTATGATTCCAAATAGACAATTCACTCCGAAAAGAGTGAAATTTATCATTTCTAGTGCCTTCTTTAAAGAATCACTTCAAAAAGACTTGCCCCTTATGGGTCTTTAAAGAGTGCTCGTTTTGCATTACATTCAGAGATTGGTTATACCTTTAATTAAGTACATTTTCCCCTATAGCCGCCTCTGCACTGCCCACTAACCTTTGAATATGATCTTGGTTATTGACGTAACATGTCGCTCTATATATATACGATATTGTCTTTGGTGGGAACTGGGAAAAATAGGTATAGCACATTAACAGTCTGACTGAGGAACAAACACGTCACTCTTTGAATATATCTGTATTTAATGGGGAAGTTATCGTTTTAACTCCAAATAAATGTTACCTGGAATTATTTGATTCCAAACTATATGACAAACTAGATCTGTCGTTACAACCAAATAATCCATCACAATAATCCATCTTGTCGAGATTGATTGTCGAGATAAGGAAGCAAAAGTGTCAACGAGCGTTTCAGACTTGAAACACCGATCTCCCATCTCTGTCTGTGAATTGTTAAACTATTTTATTATGAAGAACTGGGATCCAAAGCAAAATTGTTAGCCTTTAACCTTTTCATCAGCATGAAAAAGGCAATAATAGGTTACCCCCTCCCAGACACTTACGGTGTGAATACCCCATTGGCGGGCGGCAGCTGTCGCCAGGACTAGCCGCGCCTGAACCTTGTTGAATACATACATGTCTCACTAAATCTCGATTAGTATCTTTACATATCCATAATTGCCTATTTGTGGCTTGGTGAGACAGCCCAACTGATCCGTCAAAATGTCCAATTTAAAGGCGACTAAAGTCAAGGTCAATAAAAGTTAAATGTATTAGATAGCTTCCATGGGTTGTCTTGCTGGATACCTCTTGCCTCAAAGTGAGAATATCTTGATTCATACTCAGATTCGCGGACGCAAATTTTTCGCCGCAAAACAGTCAATCAGATCTTATCGCGATACTCGGCTGATGCCTTGATGAATGGTCGTTTTTATATTACTTTGCATTGAATGATCATTAATTAAAAAAAAAAAAGATCATTTAACATTTTGAAACACATAAATTTATTTTATGTAATCATGGTAATGGTAACAGTTGGTAATAGTCAAACTTTGTCATTACTGTACTTTTCTACAATTTTGCCCACATTTCAGTGTAATGTAGCCTATATATTTACCTATATGTGTCTCAGCTCATTATAGTACCTGTAACATACCAAGTACCATTAACATGAACCTTAGATTGTAGAGACGTCTTGTCGAGGCCGAGAAGTTTGAGTCATAACAATGATTTTATTATTGCATTTTATAAATCTTTAAAAAAAAAGAAAGGTCGTCGAAGGTTTAAATAAGTGTAAATTGTTTTAATCTTTCTCATGTATTTTGTTCCATTTCATTGCAGCACAAAGGAAAGTGTTTGATCTAGGAAATCGATGTCTTTTCCAAAACGAGGTGTACGACGATGGGGAAACGGTTTTACAAGACACTTGCACTACGTGTATGTGCTTGGTAAGTTGGTTTTCTGTGTCAAAATGAAGGAAATGAAATTTGAACACTACCTGTCCTGTGTGCATTTTAATTGACAGAACTTGCTATTGTACTTTTGACGTACAATAAACCCGGACAATAAATCATTTGTTTTGCTAAATGACTGACTTGAAATTAAACTTGGTGTTTCAAAGAGGAGCAGAGTGGTCCATGCAATGGTCCAGGCCTTTGACTCAGGTTCAAGAGGTACCCAGTCAATTCCTGGTGGAGGCAAATATCAAAAAATGATCCGCTCTTACTCCATTTATATTGTGGTACATATGCAGTTAATGACAAAGATCTCACAGCCAGTTCTGATTGGCTGTCTATATACACTACCCTGAGAATCATAGGAGAACAGTGTCTGACATTAAGTATGAAACAGTATACCTATGAATTTCTGCATACTCAAATTAAATGAAGTGACTAAAAATAAACCCACACAATAAAAAGACATAAAAGTGCAGAAGTATATAAATTACACAGCAATGAACAATATAAATTAACATTATATTAATTGTCATATTTATCTATTTATTTTAGGATTCCTCAGTTGTTTGTCAAAAACAAACCTGTCCATCTATATCAGGATGTCCAGACCAAGATATAATCTATCCAGACGATGCATGTTGTCCTAGATGTAAACCACAAACATGTACTTATGAGGACACAATATATCAGGTAACTATACTCTGTCCGGCTGCACTACTCCCCATTCCAGAAAAATACAGCACTAATTTTTTTGAATAAAAAATATTATCCTGTTTTGCCAACTGAAACATAGCTAAATCCTAATCTTTAGTTAGTCTTAACTGGCAATCAAAGTCAAATTTTAATATTTTTGCAATTTGAGGGAAAATGGTCCAAAAAACATTCAAAATCTTGAGTATAAGGTTAAAGTTAGCTCATAATTTTAATATTATATGTTGTTTTTGCTAATTGGTTATGAAAAAGATTGGAAAATAGAATGCATAACTTGAAATTAGTCTTTGTTTAAGTCTTGATTGTCACAGAATACGAAAAAGGTCGAAAAACGCCTTTGAAATACATGTTTTGGCCCTTATTTCCAAAAATTGACCAAATATTATTATTAAAATTTTACTTTCATTGCCAGTTAGGACCAACTAAAGAATTAGGATTTAGCTATGTTTCATTTGGCAAAACAGGATCATATTTTTTTAATCCAAAAAAATTAGTTCTGTATTTTTCTGGAATGGGGAGTAAGTCAAATCACGACGAATTGATAAGATGGCGGTGCTGCACTTGATTACCGGAAACCTCCAAACGTAATCTGTGTCCTCATTCAAAACAAGAAATGGTGCTGCACTCTGAATATTATACTGAAGATAATGTTACTACATAAGAAAGAGATAAAAATAGACTTGTTATTCCGGATACAAATTGATTAGAAGAGTGAGCCATTTCGGTGGGCTGGTTTTGAAAAGGGAAAAGGTAATTTTACAAAAAGCTGGTTTTGACATTGATATGGAATACCATGGGTGGAAATTGTCTAGTTGTATGGGGGCAGAATAACAAAAATGACAGGCATTTTAACGGAGATAGAAAAAGTTTTCTCGGTTATCTAATAATGTAAAAATAAACTATACTTCTGTGTGAAACTGGACCTTACACAATCTGAACAAATCTTAGAAGAAGAAAAACTTAATCTTGAACATTGTCAGACTTTATAAAACGTGTAGCTATTCATTGGTGTTTCTAACGAACCTCTTACTTAAGAGGCATAATAATGAAAAAAACTTCATAATAATTAAGAAGTGTTTTTTTAATGTTTCATTTTAGGACGGGGACACTTGGAATCTTGGAGTATGTGACTCATGTACGTGTACTAATGGCCTTATTGAATGCAGAACACAAGAGTGTCCAGAGATACGCAGATGCCCAAAGGTATGCAATGATCAACATACAATGAACAGTATGTGTCAGTGAAGAGAATTTGATATACGTGTGCAGCGATGGAAAAAGCAAAAATTACGGGACTTTTTCTCGTGTATGAAACAGGTTAATAAATGCGTAGCACTTGTTAGTGAAATTGTACAAAATAATGCACGCGGACTGAGATGTTGATGCGTCTAGTGCACGAGCCCCGCAGAGGAGAGTGCATTAGAGTTTAGACGCATCAAACGTACAGTGCATCATTTTGTAAAATTTCTCGAGCAACAAGTGACACGCATTAACCTAAATAAACCACGACAAGATATCAATTGATGAGTACCTGGCGTCAATGCATAACCTTGATAAAAAAGACAGCATTTTTGATTTGCTTTAACTGAAACAATAGAACCGCATGCTTGTTTTGAGTTCACCTGTGATAACATACTGATCATAAGTTTACGGAGAAGTGTCTTATAACTGAAAATCACCGACTGGAACACACTTTGAAATAATATCCAATGTCACTTTATCATCCAATTAAGTGTACACTCTGTCAAATTGGACACCAAATCTCAAGACTTAATTACAAAGTTTACTAGGAGTATAAATAAGAAACTGGATCTAATGCGGATATTAGTCGAGTCTACGACATTTCCGTGTTGTGTCCAATTCCACTCCTGTTATATACTATTGTTAACCCAATGCATATATCCAGTATACATAACATCATTGTTTCTGAACTAAAATATCAAGCGTGGGATTTCTATCTTGAGGATGCCTATCAGAACGCACGTTTTAACCTTTACTTTTATTGACATTAATCTGACTACCACGAGTATATATTTTGTGTTTTATTCCTTTGTTCTACACAATGTTTATCCTTTCTTTATTGTAAGTTACTTGCAAAGGAACATTCTATTAAAAGTGCATAGCAAACAGATTAACATTCTATTATTGAACTTTTTAAACGTCAAATAATATTTTTTTACACTTATATCACGTCTTGTAGACAACTTTTTCCACAAATTAAACAGGGGGTGTGCTTTATTGTGGATGGACAAATAGTTCAATTCAAAAGAATTGTAGAAATATATATTTATTCAGTTTTGTGTATACAGGAACAATAGACACTGATTAAAATAGTGCATTCGAGTACCAGAAAGTGTCATAATTGTGGCTGTTAAACATGGTAACAGATTAAACATTGTACTTTCCTACATTGTGATTGTAAATGTTACAGGGATATCAAAATTGGTACTTTTATTGTTCATAATACTTATCTGTTAGCAAATTGTGTGAATGAGGAAAACGATAATAGTTTTCTTTCATTTTTAAAAGCACAGGCTTAGGAACCGGGGTCTTAGGAGGCACAACCCTCTCAATAATTTTGGTGAGGGGCTCGAATACCCTTCAGCCCCCATCAATTCAAGGTGAAGTGAGAACATGTCATCATAAATGAATGGGTTATCAACAAATGCTCATTTTGTTAGCCCCCCCCCCCATGTTGAAAAACTTCCTAAGCTACTGATAAGTAACTATACTTTTACTTATTCCCTTTCCTATGTGCTTTACTTATTAATAACTTACATCTTTCTTCTTTTGTGCTTTACGTAGGATCATGATTTACAGAAATTGCATGGAGAATGCTGTGCAAGATGTATAGAAAGTAAGTTAATAATCATTTTGAAACATTCTAAATGTCTTCCTCTTTCGCCTGTAACTGTAAGTGACAATGTATTATTATGCATATATACTAGAGTGCAAATGTATAAAACGTCGTTATCTTAAAATGTATAAATCAAACTTCAAAAAATGTGATTTCAAAGTTTCATCTAAAGAAGATTCGATTTTCGGTTAACGATGTTCGGTTCTGATACCTTTTATTTCAGTATGTTGTTTGATAATGTCGATTGTTTTACTCGGTCATTGTTGTTTTTACTTGATGTTGTCTTAATGTCATTAATTAATGATAATGTAATTTTTTCCAGGAAATGCAGTATGTTCAGTTTTCGGTGATCCACACTATCGGACATTTGATGGAAGACTCTTCAATTTCCAAGGTACCTGCAAGTACCTCCTGGCCTCAGACTGCGAGGGGCGAGATTTTAAGATCCGTGTACGTAACGACGGACGTGGTACAGACTCTTTTGCATGGACCAAAACTTTATTTATTACCCTTGCAGGGTACGAAGTGACACTTCTTCAAGATTATGTGGTGCGAGTAAACCGGAAAGATGTTAAATTACCTTATTTGGCGTCTCCTGCATTGGAAATTACCATGGACCAATACTTAATTACTGTCAAGACTGGAATAGGTAAGAGATTCATCAATGTTATTATTTGATTTCAAACCACAGAGCCAAACCTGCTGAAAAACACGAAAAGACAATGACCTTCAATTTATACCCATGGATGGATGTGGAATTAAGCTTTATGAATATCAGGGATGCTCCAAGTATTAAAATGGTGATCAAAGATCTATAGCTCTTGATTGGACGGAGAATTTGGTAAAAGTTGAGGGTTGAAAATCAAGTGTGACATGTATAAAGTGCTCAGAGAGTGGAGTCGGTCAGGGACCTGTTTGTGGACAGTATCATAATAGAGGTTCTATATTTAGGAAGCTCTGGAGATAACAGAGAATGTCATCATTGTCAGGTGCAATAAATACACCATGATATGAAATGAAATAAATACAAAACGGCGCAAAACACAATTCACACTTGGAAATATTTTTGCAACTAATCTTCAGTACTCATAGAAAGCACAATAATTGCATGAAAATATCATGAAAACTGAGAAATTGTTACACCTTTCCTTCTTCAAGGTCAAACTGGAGAAGATAATATCCTCACCCAGATGCTTTCCACGCACATCATGACAATAATATTTTTTCTTTACATTTTCATTGTTTTTCTTTCTATAGGTTTGGAAATAACATGGGACGGTGATAGTTTCGCCGAGATTTTTGTATCACCTCGTTTCAAGAGAAAACTTTGTGGCCTGTGTGGCAATTATAATGGCAATAGATTTGATGACTACCTCACGCCATCAGGAACACAGGCTCCTGATGGTAGGACGTTTGCAGAATCTTGGAAGTTAGGAGATTCTTGTCTTGAAAAGACAGAAAGGACGTTCAATTTCTCTTGTGAGAAAGATCAAAAAGCTAAAAAGAGAGCTACTAAAGAGTGTAGAGTTTTGAAATCACAAGTTTTCAAGCCTTGCAGAGGAGTTGTGGATATGTGGGTTTACTACAGGTAGGTTTCTAACTGCATTCTTTGGGAACACAATTTTGTGGGCCATATAAAAATACAATTTTGAAAAATATGCGATTTTCCATCAATTTGGAATTAAAAGATAGATACTTTCTTAACTTACCATTACCCTATATAAAGTGGACACATGGACAATTCTAGTGGTTCGAAACCCTCGATACATGTATATAGTTTGATAAAACAAAATAAAAACCGAGTAGATAATGTAATTCCGTGCATACCTGCGTACATACATGGCTATATGCGATATTTGACCGAGCAACAACAAACATGCATGACAAGATAGTGTTATTTATAACGATTTCTACCAAAACATAATTATTGGATTCTTACATATTGTCCAATGACGATTACATTCTTGACAGTGTGCTAAATTTTAAGTAAAATGTACTAGGGGTATACAAGTACAAAATATGGATCATTGCACACGAACTAAAAGGTACACTTATTGTCCTGTCACAGCTTTCATTCATCGTAATAAAAGTTGAAGAAAAAATAATGTAGTGTTAACATCATAAAATCAGGCATATTCCATAACTGTAATCAATCAAAATCCTGTTGAAAACACCCACACAACTGAAGGTACATGTAGATCCATTGTAACAAGAACGTCTTCACTCAG
Organism: Amphiura filiformis; assembly: GCF_039555335.1. Classification (NCBI taxonomy): domain Eukaryota; kingdom Metazoa; phylum Echinodermata; class Ophiuroidea; order Amphilepidida; family Amphiuridae; genus Amphiura; species Amphiura filiformis. The sequence continues at coordinate 65,374,932 of NC_092633.1, read as the reverse complement.
TTTAGATTAACTCTCTATTATTCACTTAATTGGAATTCAACTTGCCAGTATACCTGTGTGAAGTCAAGCGACAAACAACTGATTCTTTCTAGGCATGTACATGACATGTATAATCATACTAAAGTCATGCAAATAATGATTGCCAATTCGTATATTTTGCGTCCAAACATACTTTGAGAGAATTGAGCTAAATTAGAACCTAAAATGGTTATTGAGCTGTCCTGTGTGTGGAAGCTTACATGAGGTTTGGCATAACTACACAATACCCACCACACCATGGGCACAGCCCTGAGCTGCTTCAAAGGGAATAGCCCCCTCAATTTGATATTTTCTTGTATTTTGACAAATAATCCCCCTATAGTCACATCATAATTTCTTTTACATTTTGGTTCTTGGACAAATGTCTTCAACGAAGCGCCATCTATCTAGTAGTTGGACAAATAATCCACCTACAGTCACGACATGGCTTTTGGGATTTTGGTATTTGGACAAATAATTTCAGACAGAGAGGGTGTGTTGGTTGAAAACAGCCCGACGGTGTTGGTCGGCGTAGACGCAGTGTCTTCAACGAAGCGCCATCTATCTAGTAGTTGGACAAATAATCCCCTACAGTCACGACATGGCTTTTTGGATTCTGGTATTTGGACAAATAATTTCAGACAGAGAGGGCGTGTTGGTTGAAAACAGCCCGACGGTGTTGGTCGGCGTAGACTCAGTTGAAAACTCATTATTTGAGTACGTCCAAGGTTCCACACCATGGGCCATTAACCAATTGCGTCCATGTCCAAATAGGATATGCACGCAATTCTTGGTTTTATGTTGGCGCAGTCGGCGCAGACGTAGTTCTGAATTCGATAGCGGGCTTATAGGTCTTGGTTTTATGTTGGCGCAGTCGGCGTAGACGTAGTTCTGAATTCGATATGGGGCTTTGAAAACAGCATGCTTCTTAACAGGACATAGACACACTTGCGTGTAGGTCTCGGTTTTATGTTGGCGCAGTCGGCGCAGACGTAGTTCTCAATTCGATAGAGGGCTTATAGGTCTTGGTTTTATGTTGGCGCAGTCGGCGTAGACGTAGTTCTGAATTCGATATGGGGCTTTGAAAACAGCATGCTTCTTAACAGGACATAGACACACTTGCGTAAACACAATGCACGACTAAACATAATGTATTCTTGGTTTTATGTTGGCGCAGTCGGCGCAGACGTAGTTCTGAATTCGATAGAGGGCTTATAGGTCTTGGTTTTATGTTGGCGCAGTCGGCGTAGACGTAGTTCTGAATTCGATATGGGGCTTTGAAAACAGCATGCTTCTTAACAGGACATAGACACACTTGCGTGTAGGTCTTGGTTTTATGTTGGCGCAGTCGGCGCAGACGTAGTTCTCAATTCGATAGAGGGCTTATAGGTCTTGCTTTTATGTTGGCGCAGTCGGCGTAGACGTAGTTCTGAATTCGATATGGGGCTTTGAAAACAGCATGCTTCTTAACAGGACATAGACACACTTGCGTAAACACAATGCACGACTAAACATAATGTATGAGGGAATGCCTCGTTCTAACAAGAAAGCCCGACTGCGCGTTGGGACGAGAGACCTTATTTTTTGTAGAATCAATCGTATCAAATTTTTACTTGAGTTGTAAAAAAACCATAAAAAGGTCTCAATCAGTCTCATTAATTTTTATGTATTTTGCTGTTTGTTGGTATAAGAAAATATGTAATAGTAAGTGCAATGCATCGCAACAAGACCAAAGTCATATAATTTGGATTCTATTATTTTTAGAATGTAGTTCAGCCATCAATTCGCGGGAGAATTTTCCCAATTTTAACGTGATAAAATGGACTTTACAATCCATACCCGATGACCCCCCCTTTTTTTTTTTTTTTTTTAGTTGCGGCTACCCAATGAACCCCTTTCTTTGGTTGCAGCTACCCATAACCCCCTTTTTCTATAATAGCATCATCTAAATGCAACTAAACAATGCAGAAACTGTCCAATTTTGCTTCATTTTTTCACAATTATGCCGAAAGTTTCAAAATTTTGCTACATTTTGTCACAATTTTCTACCCGATGACCCTTTCTTTAAATCTTATACTCGATGACCCCCTTTTTTATTTTGTTTGTACCCAATGACCCCCGTAGTTTTAAAAATAACGCTTTGTACCCGATATGCCCCTACTTCGCGACTCCGGTAGGCACATACCCGTCACTTCCAAAATTGAGTGCCCCCCCCCTCCCCCCGAGGTTCAAGTTGGATATGGTATACAAATGTGACTCAAAGACAGAGATATACCATATACACAATTATTGTTTAATTCTTGATGGTTTATTGATAGTAATAACAAAATATACTTACAAAATTGGATGCAAATATAAGTGAGATGATTGTAGTCATACAGTTATAACAAGATTAGAATGTACACGAATTTGTTTGCCTTATTAAGAAATACAGAAAGGTGTACAATAGAGTTGATAATGGTAATCATGGCTATGTGTCATTCTTTTGAAAATATGCAAGCTTCATAAGCATGTAATTGAAGATTCCGCATGTTTTGAAGGTGATAATGATACTTTTTTTATAATTTTGGCTATGGAGCACGGGCCCAAAACGGGGAGGCTGTATATTGCACGTCCCACGGCTGGTACCAGAGGATGATTTAAGCACTTCCCAGCAAGTCTTGCGGTTAGCATAGCTGTGGGGGTGAACATGACACCACTGCCCACCCACTGCATACACACGTACACGTGCATGGTTAAATTTGAATTTGGACAGATATATTTACAATAAAAACACCTTCAAAAAGTTGGCCGATTTCACATTTTATGTTATCTTATCTACAGAAGGTGTGATTTATCCTTCGTGCATACATCACTTTACATCTGAAATCGACCAAGTAATAATGACACACGGACAATTCTTAAACAACATCTTTTGCACAGAGTTCAATGGGATTTGAAAAATATAGTGGCAGTTGAAACTCAGAGGATGATTTTTAAAAGCACTTCCCAGCAAGTCTTGCGGTTAGCACAGCTGTGTGAGTGAACATGACACCACTGCCCGCCCACTGCATACACATGTGCATGGTTAAATTTGAATTTGGACAGATATATTTACAATAAAAACACCTTCAAAAAGTTGGTCGATTTCACATTTTATGTTATCTACAGAAGGTGTGAATTATCCTTCATGCATACATCACTTTAGATCTGAAATCGACCAAGTAATAATGACACACGGGCAATTCTAAAACAACATCTTTTGCACAGAGTTCAATGGGATTTGAAAAGTAAAGTGGCAGTTGAAACTCTAGTGATAACACTTTTACAATGCATCATGGGGCTTCCTTAAATCATCCTCTGGTTGAAACTCTAGTGATAACACTTTTACAGTGCATGATGGGGCTTCCTTAAATCATCCTCTGGGCTGGTACGTTCAATCTCAGCCCATTGTCATTTTGACAATTCAACAGGAAGGCCTGTTTCCATTGCTACATTCTTGATGTCTTATATTAAACGAAAGTACGATTGCCGGATTCCGAATGATATTGTTGATTGTAACACATAATAAGTTCTATGTTAAAGCTTTGTTTTACATTACCTAATTACAATTGGGTGAACAATGTGTTCGTATGTTTACTGCGCTCTGTACAAAATAGAAGAATAACATTACATAAAACCCTCCACCACTAAATACTTACAAATTAATACATGAAGAAAATAATATTTAAACTGGACTACTGCCTAACATTTTGTGTCTTGAGCTGTTTAAGGTGGTTATGCAGGCATTATAAAAGTGCTCTAAACAGATTAATTGAGTAGACCAAAGTACACTGATCAAAATGCCTTTTCTTTGGAATCAATCGGACATAGGCCTACGGTTTTCAAAATACATCAATTTATATTTTCTTTGTATCGTATTGTCTTTATCAATAATCAATCAAGTCAATAAGCTAAAATGACTGGAGAAGCTCATTAACATATAATTTTTGCCAATATTTTGCTAAAAATCCATGCATAAATGTTCGGGGTACTTTTATTTTGCATAAATTTGCCCTGAAACTTGGTCAAAGTGTTTCTAATATGTTTTAATGTATTATATAGTGAAGGCCAAGTTCAATAATAAACAACATGTTTTACATCCGACTTATTCAAAACAAGGTGGAGGAAAGGGCATTTTATTTTTTAGAGCAGAATCGTGAATACCCATAATTATAGTTATTCTAGCATACACTATGTCTGCACAAAAGAGGAGAAATCTTTTTATTTGTTATACTGACATATAGGTCCCCCTTATTTATCTCAAAACATTCCTAAAGTGTTTCTAGTTTATTAGCAAGGCTATAGGAAGAATATTTGTTTTGTTAAAATAACTGACTTTCACAAAATACAAATTTAATTGAAGAAACCTCAACAAAGGAAACAAAGAAGACGTGAAACATGTTAATTTTGTTTATTTGGCCTAACTTAAGGGCTATATGTTTTACATCCTACAGCATTATCGTTGCTCAACAATGTAAAAACGTTTTTGTAACATTCCTAAAACATTTTTGAAAACTTGGTACAAATCATTCTAAACAGAATGTTATTTTGGAGTTGCAAAAATATTTTGAAAAACATGTTTGTCCAAGTATTTACAATCACGTTTTTAAAATGTTTTCACGACCTTTATATAACGCGACATTTAAATGTTATTAAAATGTTTTACGTTTTTATAACATTCCAAAAACATTTTTGAAAACTTGCTACAAATCATTCTAAACAGAATGTTATTTTGGAGTTGAAAAAATATTTTGAAAAAAAAATGTTTGTCGAAGTATTTACAATCACGTTTTTAAAATGTTTTCACGACCTTTATATAATGCGACATTGAAATGTTATTAAAATGTTTTACGTTCTTATAACATTCCAAAAACATTTTTGAAAACTTTGTACAAATCATTCTAAACATAATGTTATTTTGGAGTTGAAAAATATTTTGAAAACGATGTTTGCTCCAAATATTTCGTTTTTATAAATATTTACAAATGAAGGTAAAATGTTTCTAGTAAATGGTTGAAATTTTAAACAGGGTCAGTCCATATCAAATCAACCAATTTCTGAAAAGTTCCCAGGTGACCCGCTCAGATTTTGATGAAATTCCATCAGAATATTCTTTTGTGGCTTCATAGGCCATGTCGTTTTTGAGAAATGGCCCTTTGAATTTTGGCCCGGACCCCCCCCTTTTTGGCACTCGCGAGTGTCATTGGTGATTTTACCAACTTTGGTGGCTCATAACTTCTTGTTCTGAACAGATATAAAGCTGCAATCTTGGATTCTAGCTAACCTTATGTCATATTTTCTGAATCTGGCTCTAAATTTCAGATATCTGCTTTCCTTGTTAAGTTATGAGCACCCAAAGTTGGTCATTTATTCAACCGCAAGTGTGATTTTGTCATTTTGGGGGTCCCCTGGTGTCAAAAATATGTGGTCATATGACTCAAATGTCATAGATACATTGTCTATAGGTACATATCTAAGCCCACAAGCAAGTTTGAGCAAATCAAACCATTAATGGAGGAATGGGCGGTATACGAAGTTGGGTTCAGGTGAAAATTTGCTGGAGACCCCCCCCTCTTTCAGACCAATGGTTGACCATGTTGACAGTTGAAACATGAATTGAAATTTACAGCCCTGAAACATACTTATGAGACCTACCTAGAAACAAAAAATCAGCTTTGGTACTCAACTCCATCATAGTTAGATGGCAGCTTGAAAATAGGGTGGAAAACCTACTATTTCTTGTCTAAGGGTGTTGAATTCAGCAACCATGACAACAAAATCAGCAAAATTTGACCAAGTTTTTTCACAAGTGTCATATGAAATTTGTTCTGGGTGTGTTTTAGAGGCTAATAAACACATCTAGAGTGGTCTGTAATGTACGACCCAAAAATATGCACATACGGTATACTAAGTAAAATTTTGCATATTTTGTTGCCATGGTTGCCGAATTCAACACCCTTAAACAAGAAATAACAGGTTTTTCTCCCTATTTTCAAGAGCCATCTAACTATGATGGAGTTGAGTACCAAAGCTGAATTTTGTTTCTAGGTAGGTCTCATAAGTATGTTTCAGATCTGTAAATTTCTATTCATGTTTGCTCCAAATATTTCGTTTTTATAAATATTTACAAATGAAGGTAAAATGTTTCTAGTAAATGGTTGAAATTTTAAATGTTTTTGCTTCCTAAGACTATGTATTTATTATCAATATCATGCCTTATACTCTGTTTGACCAAACTTCCTATTCAATCATGAGATGGAAATTTGTTTTTTAAGATGTATCCGGGAGTTGTATAACACTTTCAATTTTCATTTCATCACGCTCTAAAACAAACGATTTCTTATGTATTACTTTGTTTCGTGATGAAAATCGTGATGTTTTATTTCATCACTCACGAAAAATTGATTTCTTATGTATTACTTTGTTTCGTGATGAAAACCGTGATGTTTTATTTCATCATCACGCTCTAAAACAAACGATTTCTTATGCATATTTATTTTGTGATGAAAATCGTGATGTTTTATTTCATCACGCTCTAAACAATAATTATAGTTACATGCATTTTAAGAAAAAAATCTTATTAAAACAGTATGTTGTTTAGAAAAAATGTAGAAAGTGATGATGATGATGATGATGATGATGATGATGATGATGATGATGATGATGATGATAATGTCTCCAAAAGTGTCCCGGGTTTTTTCTTGCCCTAAATCGTGCGTATATCTATAAAATAAGGCACTTCAATAATCAATAATCAGTCCCGCGACGGTCTCCGCTAACTAGCTACTAACTTGGGTTATGGGCGCTGATTTTCATGTTCACTGTCACTTACTCATCAGCGAAGTACGACCCTTTGTCAATCACCTTCAGTACCCCATTTCGGCATACTATATAAGAAACTCATCATGATGATCGAACAGAGAGTACTTTAAATGTAGCTTGTACCGTTTTCGTGTGGCATTCTTCAGAAGTGAGCGGTCCGTTTACCAAAATTTTCCGTCAAATCTCCATTCAATTAACACGGGAGTTGGCTAGCTATGCCTTGCCCTCACTCACTATTTTACCAAAGTACCAAATTTCTGAACATCTAACCTATAGCTGTAATTTTAGGTCATGTACTTTTAATATTGGGTTTAACCCTAACCCTAACCCTACCACAATATACTGCCGGCCATTTTGAAAAGTCCACTGAACCAATGTAGATACATTTTATGCAAAAAACCCGGCAAAAAAGCTTTCCGGATTCGGTTTCAGCAGCCAAAATGGCTATAGAATCCACTCGTCTAATAAATGATTTGCAAAAAATGCTATCATTTGCCCAGGTACGGTATTGTGCACAATTTTACTAAACAGCAGAGTAAAATCTTTCCCCTTACTCAACACCGGGTAATTTTACTCAATTCATGTGATGTTTGGTTTATAATGTGATTTTTGGTTTACATTGTGATATTTTGGTTTAAAATGTGATTTTTGATCAAAAATTAGTTTTTGGTCTAAAATGTGCTTTTGATCAATAATTTGATTTTTTTGTTGGTAAAAAATCAAGACTGTGACTTTTGGTCAAAATTAATGTGATTTTTGGGTTGGAAGGTGTTTTTGGTCAAAATGTGATTTTTTTTGTATGTATGATTTGTTTTCCTTTTCTAAAACATCTTGTTTTAAAATTGGGAAACAAATGATAATGACGTAGATATTCATTTGTTTTATACACATTACCCACCTAAAAAAATGCGGACAGTCCTATATTGCATAATATGTATTTCTATTGAACATCTGCATTTTGTACCATTCAAAGAACAGTAGTTTTAGCTAGTAGTAACTATACAGTTAATATTGATGAGAATTTCAATAATATGATATTGGAATTAAATTCATAGTCCCTCTTTAAAAATAAAATGTTATCAATTTCAGACAATTGAGGCCCGATTTAAGGGGTACTACACCCCTGGCCAATTTTGTGCCTATTTTTGCATTTTCTCAAAAATTATAGCGTATTGGTGAAAAGTAAGACATGTATATTATAGGGGCAAGGATTACAACTACTGCACTGAAAATTCAGCAACTCAAGCCAAGTAGTTATTGATTTATTGATCAAATATTGGGTTTCCCTCATTTTTGACTGTAACTCCACAACTGTTGTCTGTGCTGAAATAAAATTTCCAGTGCAGTAGTTGTAGTCCTTGCCCTGTAATATACATATCTTACTTGTCACCAATGCGCTATAATTTTGGAGAAAAAAGCAAAAATAGGCATAAAATTGGCCAGGGTGTAAATTTCTTAAAAAGTTAAAATGAGAAAGAATCCTCACTTTGCAGTTTTTATGTTTCTTATTATTTTGTGATGATAAAAGTAAGGATATTTTAACACTTTAGAAATTTCTCGTTTGTTATGTTTCTTATTACTTTGTGAGGAAAAGTAAGGAATTTTTGTATTACTTTGGAAATTTTTCACTTGTTATCATCATGTTTTGTGATGACAACAGTGAGAATTATTTTCATCATTTCGCCAACTTCTCATTTGTTATGTTTAACGTTTCTTATTATTTTGTGAGGAAAAAGTGAGGATTTTTTATCACTTTGGAATGTTTTCATTTGTTATATTTCTTATTATTTTGTGATGAAAAAGTTGTTCATTACGACGCCAATTTTTCATTCATTTTTTAAAATTATTTTGTGATGAGATACGTGAGGATTTCTATCACATTCGAAATATAATTAGATATGGCACGATTTGGGGAGAAATTTTGGCACCTATTTTTTGGACATCATAATAATTCATCACTTTTTTCATCACTTTGAAAACAATATTACAAAATGCAATCAAACAATATCAAGGCATGGAATAATAATATTAAATTTCTCAATCCATGGGCTTAAAGCAACATTGTACATTATACAGAAAATTTTAAAAAAATCCGAAGTAATTTCAAAATCTGTTTTCCATACAAAATAATGTGAAACGTAACAAATGAATATTTGCGAAGTGATGAAAAAATCCTCACTTTTGTCATCACAAAATGATAGAAAACATTAAAAATCAAAAATATAAAAGTAGTAAAAAATCCTCACTTTTTTTCACCAGAAAAAATATAAGAAACATAATAAATAAAAAATTTGCAAAGTTATGACAAAATTCTCACTTTTTTCCTCACAAAATATTAAAAGACATAAAAAATTCAAAATGTGCAAAGTGATGAAAAACTATCACTTTTCCTCACAAACTATAAATAAGAAACATAACAAATGAAAAAATTACAAAGTGATGAAAAATCCTCACTTTTGTCATCACAAAATAATAGAAAACATTAAAAATCAAAAATATAAAAGTAGTAAAAATCCTCACTTTTTTCACCAGAAAAATATAAGAAACATAATAAATAAAAAATTTGCAAAGTTATGACAAAATTCTCACTTTTTCCTCACAAAATATTAAAAGACATAAAAAATTCAAAATGTGCAAAGTGATGAAAAACTATCACTTTTCCTCACAAACTATAAATAAGAAACATAACAAATGAAAAAATTACAAAGTGATAAAAATCCTCACTTTTTTCCTCAAAAAATATTAATAAGAAACATACCAAATGAAAATATTACAAAGTGATAAAAATTTCGGGTTGGTACAATTTGTGACCCTAACTTCTCATACCCGACTTTTCAACCTAAAAATTTCAGCCAATATGGTACATATTTTCTAATGATTTAAGCAAAATATTTTTTTTTAATTCTCAAAAACCCAACTTAACTAAATAACAAAAACTGATGCTAAACTTAAAATGTGTATCCATTATTTAAATTCAATCAATCTTGGAAATTAAGCATGTTATTAAAACCCTAAGCCACGATGGGTAGATTTGTTTTTGATTACCCAGATCAGCTATAATGCGTATAATAAAGGCTACTGCATGGAGGTGAGGTTTATGACCAAGAAATGTAAATATTGACTTTCCCTCTGTGTGTGTCATCACATGAACAATTACGTAATCGTATTGACTTTTGTTGAACCATGGTTGAACTTGTTAAAAGGTCAGTGAACTCATCATCACTCCTGCCAGAGACCATTTTCTCGGGGGGGGGTGCCCTGTGCAAGGCAACATGATTCAGCTTTGGCCCTTCAGATCTGTAACCTAACTTTTCCAAGCTGTCCCAAAAAAATCTCTTTTCCCGTGAAAATTTGCTATCAATGCTAAAATGCGAAGGGGGATACCGGAGCCAGGGGCCAAAATTTCCACATCGCATCGTTCAACTAAAAAACATTAATTACCAGGCCAAATGCGCGCGAAAAAATTGCAATGAACAAAATAATCATGTGCCATAAAATCGTGCCAAAGCCCACCCCTATAGCCAAAGTCATCCTTAAAGAACTAATATCACTTTCAAAACATACTGAATCTTCAATTATTAGGGGGGGCTGAAAAATATGTAGGGGGGGGGTTATAAAATTTTGGAGTTCTGAATATAGGGGGGATTCAAAAGTTTTGGGTGTATGAAGAGGGAGGTTAAAAAGTTTTTGTGCACTTAGAGGGGGGGGGGGCTGTAAAAACTTTAGCAACATTAGTCCTGAAGCAAAAAATAAAGAATAGCCTGCAATATTTTCGTAAATGTTCCAGTATTAAAACCAAAACAAAAGTTCATTCCAGATAAGGGTATTTATTTGATACAGTTAACATAATTTAACTACGTCCACGCCTAAACGCAAAACCTGCTATTTTTGAACTACGTCTGTGCCGACTGCGCCGACATAAAAACCAAGACCTACGGTCCAAACACTGCATGTAGCAGCAAAACACTCAAACACTTCTGGTATCAAACACAAAACAACATACCATCCCAATTCAACTTCAACGGGGACAAATCCCCCTCCAACACTGCGTCCATGCCCCATTTATAAAATCACCCATTTTAATTACGACCTCACCCAAAGCCCAAACATGCTAAATTTCGACTACGTCTGCGCCGACATTAAACCAGGACCTATACTTTGTCCAATTTACATGTACCAACAACAAATTCAAACACTATCAAACACAAAACAACATCTTGTAGGCCTACTCCTTCAACGCCATTGGGGACAAATCCCCCGCAATACTGCGTCCACGCTCCATTTTTAAAATCACCACTTTTAACTACGTCCACGCCCAAACGCAAAATCTGCCATTTTCAACTACGGCTGCGCCGACTGCGCCGACTTAAAACCAAGACCTATGTCCAACATACTGTTCATGTACTGCCAGTCTGCCACCACATTCACACACAATTTAACATATTATACTAATTCAACATCATGGGCACAAATCCCCCAAACACTATGTCCCATTCATAAAATCACCAATTTTATCCACGTCCAAGCCCAAAGCCCAAACCTGTTAATTTTCAGCTACGTCTGCGCCGACTACGCCGACATAAAAACTAGACATAGAATTTGTCCTAGTAGGCCTATACATGTACCAACAACTAATTCAAATACAATCACACACAAAAATACCACATCTTGAACTCCTTCAACGGTATAACGGGGACAAATCCCCCCGCAATACTACGTCCACGCCCCATTTTTAAAAACCTGTCAATTTTCAACTACGTCTGCGCCGACTGCGCCTTGTTAAAAACCGACACCTAGGGCCTATAGGCCTACTCCCGAGTAGTACCAGCAAACATACTTCCTTTGTTTCATCTGCAACTTAAATAATGCATCTACGCTGCATTGATCAACCCGCCAATTTAAACTGCGTCCACGTCAAACGCCAACTCTGTCGGTTTTTCGACTACGTCTGCGCCAACTGCGCCCACAAAAAAACCAAGACCTATACTTAGTCTCCAGAATAACACACTCACAACATTACCATACACAAATCATTAAAACAGAATACCCCACTCAAGCACAAAACACCCTATTCCAATACATACAAACATGTTACAACTTTATACAACTATACCCCCGAGAGGGGTATTCTGTAGTTACTCCAGAGGTTTCTACAAAGAACAGATTCTGGAACGACCAGAAAGAAAAATTTTGGGTTCTTTCAATTTACAGGAACCTCTTCTCTTGAAGGTTCTATATACATATAGCCAAGAACCGTATTTTTTTTTTTATATACAAAGCTATGTTTGTTCAATGTCCTCTAGTAGGCCCTATATATAGTAGGCCCTATAGTATAGAAAACTCGTTTGGTCTATAGGTCTTAACTTTGTGACTCATTTCGTATATAATTTGTAATGTTGTAATGCTCAACTTACATGACTTAGATCATACCTATAATGACTTTTTTTAAATAATACGTTTCAGATCCTGTTTAACAGACGCATGTGAATGTCCAAAGAAGAAACTGTGTGCTTGCGAGGCAATAGAAGCATATACACGAGAATGTCGTCGGCAAGGAGTACAAATAGACTATTCTCCAAATAAAGCCTGTGGTCGTAAGTATATACCCTTTCATTCTTGGTTTTAATGCAATAATTGGTGACGTAACCAGGATTGGCATGGGGTTTCCTGCGTGCTTAAGGTCATTACCCCATTGACCCCTTCACCCCATAGTCAGAACTTATACGTGAGCTTACAGTGGAGAAGGCCCCAATATCAGTCAACCGGTTAAAACACAATTCTTTATACAGGCAAATCGACATATTTAATTGAAAATACTGATTGTTTATGAAAGTTGCGCGAAGTGATTAAATGTTAAAATTGTTAAAGCTGAAAAAAAAACCCCAATTCCTACCTGTATCTCAATTGGAACACATGTTCCAATATCTGTGCTGGGATTTAGCATTTAGTCATATATTTAAATCCGCTGTTATAAATGATTAAGATAAGAATCAAGAATGAGTATAGACTTCTACAGGGAACCAATGCAGTCTGCACATCTGGTCTATTTGTAAATAAAGTATAATAGCCTATATTCAAAGATTGTACATAGACACGTTCATTTGGATGTGCTTTTGAAAGTTTCAGATTTCACCACCTTAAGTGCCACTTTTATACTTCACGAAATTGACAGTTAATGTGCATATACTATTCTTAAACACTTGAGAATGTTCTTGTAATCTTATTGGTTCTTACCCGTGTGAGATGACACGATATCACACACCTTAGCGTGTGCGTGTCGACGCGATACTCGTACTCGCTATTTGAACCAATCGGAATGTGCATAGCAACAACAGGACTGATCGATTAGTTAATTCCTTGTCAAATGTAGGATTTAATTTGATTAAAATTTGGTATACTTATAATTAATATATTTATTTTCATTGAAATGTTTAAGAATGAAAATAAAGGTATTGTTTTTAGCCGCTGTCGTGCATCTATCGTCTCATATAACACGTGACATCATTATTTTTGGCCTAAAACAACTCGGCTTCGCCTCGTTGTTTTACTTAAAATAATGATGTCGCCCGTGTTTAATATGAGACTATAGATGCACTCCAGCGGCTAAAAACAATACCTTTATTCTCTAAATAATATACGATAAACCTGTCAAGCAATACAGTGGCGAGGTACAGCTGATGACGAATTATTATTCCCTTAATTAATCAATTCAACCACTAAACAATTATTGTTTAATTCTACTTATTCAGGTCCAACCTGTCCAGATGGCGCTGTTTTTGATGTCTGCGTATCAGCCTGCCCTCGCACGTGCGAGAACATGAACCAAGTGAAAGAGTGCAGAAAACCATGCCAGCCAGGTTGTCAATGCCCAACTGGAACAGTACTACATAATGACACTTGCATCGAGCCATCACTCTGTCCATAAAATCCAACTCCACTCTCTTTCAAAAAGTACGTCATGGTAAACTAGGGTCGTTTTGGACCCTAATCTTTGTTCCATAGAATTGTGGACTTGTTAATTATTTTAATGTTATTTATATGTAAGTATTTATATGCCCGAATTCTTTCCTGATTTGTATCATAATGATGATAATTATAATTGCTGCATATGTATATAAGTTTTGTTTACCTCTCTTTAAGAGGTGTATTATAGAATGTACAATAGATTTATAGTTATATAATTATATGAATCAATCAACGGGTAGTTATGCTTCAGTGCGACAGAAGATTAGGCATGTTAGACTTAATTTTTTGAAGTATGTGTATATCCTATGGTTAGAAAAAAATGCTTTACCTCTTTTTTTGGTATCTATAGTCGTTATCAAAAACTTATTTTACTTTTCTACACACTTACAACATAAATCATCTGAACTGTATCAAAAACAGTTAGTTCGAAACAATAAGGCTGTGACTGCACTCATCAAAAGCTCTACGAAACAAAATGTTTTCAAGGTGGGTGGGTGGGTGGGATAAAAGTGAACAGGAAGATGGTGTATGAGGACCCTGAGATTCGTTGAAAAACCCATGGGGAGGTTGTAGCCAAACTCTGTACGAGAACTGTTAAACTAATTTTTGATATAAAGCTATATAATTTGTGCAGATTTAAGAAACTTCCACAATTTTCTTCGTTTATCAGGAGTTATAGCTACGTGCTATTTACCCTTTACCAATGTGAGATAATAGCACGTTGTATCTTTATTTCTCCAAGTGTGGTTACGTGTAATCAATGCTGGCGGATGTTCTACATGCAAGTGTTTTTATTTTTACTTCTGCGTGTAGATATTTAGAGTATTCGTAAGTTCAAAGCTGGTCTTTGAAGTATGTTAGGCATATACCTGTATTCGTTCGTTCGTTCATTCATTCATTCATTCATTCATTCATTCATTCATTCACTCGTAACATTCATTCAATGTATAGTATTCATTCATTCATTCATTCCATTTGATACATTATAAATACGAAAGAAATTCCTTCTACTCTGTATTACATAACGACAGACAGAAGGTTGCACATCTGGGAATGTGCCAGTGTGTAAGCTCCATCCGATGTGTGTCATGCCGACATTTCGTAAACAACTTTGATATCAAATTATACTGTATTTTTGTAGTGTGAACTATATGAAACCACCATTTAAATTCAAAAACATAGCATCTTCATTTCAAATTTTCAGTCGAAACTTTGATTAGGCTGTAGAATATCATGTTATACCTTCCTCGAGTCAGTAAAGTAAAATCAGATTTTGAGATTTTCTCAAAAACTGCTAATTTTTGCAGGAATCTGTTATGCTAGTTGGATTCCTTGCATCATTTCCTTTCTGAAGATGTATACTTTTATACACTTATCATCATTACATTTAGAAATACAATAAAAACAATATCTAAATTACTGACTCGAGGAAGGTACAGACTATTATAGAATACCTTTTCTACGTAAAGCAATCTATAATTGAAGGCGTTTGAACGGCTTGATGTTGCTGATATAGACATTTTAAAATCCGTTCCAGAGACTCGTCCCGGGTGACATGTCAAAATCAAAATCAGTGAAAATAAGTGAAATACATTGATTGAGGTATTGTTCAGTATTCAGTTGTACATGTATGCTTATTGTCACAGTAATTTTTACTTACACAAATTTGACAAGATATCTGTAGGCTGAAGTTACCACGGTATCCACCTGCGCTATTGCTTTTAATCAGGTTCTAATTTCTTATTATCCTTTTTTCATGTTATAACATGAATGTAATGTTTGAAATAATAATCACAAGGTGAAAGATGGATTGTACAATGGCGTAGCATGAGTTATCCTATGGGGAGGGGGCCATCGACCATGATGGGGGACACCAAGCCTGATGGCAGGGGAGGGGAACAAGCCGTTTTCGGCAAATTTCCTATAGGATTTTCTAAATTTTCAAATCGTTTGGGGTAACCGCCAGGCCGCTATGACGCCATGCCACTGTAAAGATGATATTATGTGATTAAAAATCGTAATTGTTTTTACTAGTTCTATGGGAGATCATACGTGATCGCTGATAAAGTATGCGTGCTTAGAACGGATCTCTGAATTATTAGATCAACATCCCGAATCAAAATAAAGGATCACATCTACGCAAGCCTTTCCACAATTGATATTTAATATTATTAAAACATTCATTATTTGTATAAATACAGATAATCAATTGGATTAATTGAAACCATCAATCAGTGACTATTAATAATTCTTAATCTCTCGATGAGATAATTAAGAGATTGCGATTTGCCAAATATTTGCGCCTATTTTTTGTAAGTACTCTGCCGTGGCGGGATTACAAGGGGGTCCCAAGCCGCAAGAATTAATGTAGGCCCCCTATGTCGTATTTTAGCAATCGCAATCTCTCAAATATCTTGTTATTATACGTACCGTGTTTTATCATCCTCGAGACAGTGATTGGCGTCAACGCTTTACACGCGTAACTCTCGGGTATTAATGTGCCGTCTTTGTGCGCATGTAGACCTGCATATGGATCAACACTGGGGTGTGATCGTGCCCGTAGGATCGCAGGAAGCGCATTGTCACTTACGTCGTTGTCTCGAGGAAGTTTAAGGGATGGGTTTATATGTGTGTAAATGGAGGAGAAATGGGAGGATTTTGGCATGTTTGCTGTGATTGTTTGCCTAGCAATATTGATCACAAGTACACAATTGATGGTGCATATCAAGGACCAAACTCTATAGTTTTATATTTGAGCACGATCACTTCTGTAAGGTCATGGGAAATTATGTAAATCGGCTTTTATATTTGATGTTGCATATCGGCTCACGCACTTTTTTTTTGTACCAAGTATTTCACAAAGTCCCTGTACTCTGATGACCCTATGACCTTTTGCTGGTATGTTGAACACTTTAAACAATTAATTATAGTACTTACCTCCTACTTTAGGAACATGCGTATGCCTTAATGTATGTCGACCATGTCAACAACCCAGTGTAGTTTTACATGGTTGGAAAAATCTATTTCCTTTCGCTATTTTGCCAATCATAATTCATAAATTGTCCAACTTTTTTGACAAAAAAAGAGTTTTGCAACTATTCCGCCTGCAAGGAAACACAAATTTATGTGTATCCAGTGCGTCCTTTACGTTTAAATAGTTCAGTTTATTGTCAAGTTGTGCCTCTATACGCCATATTTACGGAATTGATGATACGAGCTGATACGGAATTTTTGAACCCACATTTCTTGAAATATACATTACCTTTTTAACTTCTCGCCACGAAATTGGATTCATAAGAAGGTCAAATACAAGCCTTCCATTATGGCTGGTATCATCATCTCGATTGGTGTCTTGTGTTAGTATTATTCCATATTTTGCTGGTAGAAGTTCAATGAAACCCTCCATAATTCACGACTACTGTCACTTGTGTTATAAACTCGATGTGTTTACTATATTGTCGCTCGGGTCCGCGACTAATCGCAGGGACCGGTCTATCATTAGCTATTCTATACACTTTTCAATAGCCTTATTGTGATGTGTGGGAGTTTTAAAAGCCGAGCCATGAACAAAATATAATGCGAGCACCCGGGGCATCAACTTTAGAGGTGACGGTATGTGCCTGTCAATATATGCCCCTCTTTTGAAGCCGACTATACCCGATGACCAGGCACCTTCAGTTTTCAAAATATTATACCCAATGACCCTTTTTTCATTTTGATTGTACATAATGACCCTTTTTTTTACAAAAAAAACCCCAACGTTTTGTACTGATATGCGCCTACTTCGCGACGCTTGTAGGCACATATACCCATCAATTCTAAAGTTGAGTGCCCCGGGGCGAGCACATACTGCGGGCCAATGAACAATGAGATAGTGGCTTTTCTGATATCGCTTTGAGGAACTGTTGAAGTATAAATCAGCCAACGAGTAGGTGTGTCCAAATTGCACATCTTGAATTGAGACCAAGACATGCTGTTATTTCAATTGTTATACCGTTCCGGTTGGTTTATTACCTACCATTGCCTACGAGATGCAGTTCTAAGGTGACAGAGGGACAGGTCTGCAATTCGATTCCACAACCATTCATACCTTTCATCTGTTTTATTGTATTATCGTGCGAATTGCTCCGTGGTACCTTACGGGTACCTGAATTTTATTTGAATGAAGATGACTCTGTCATGCTCGACGTCATATTGCATAATTTCTATACAGTATATGCAATAAACCAACCAGAACAGTATAACAATTGAAATAATAGGCAGTTCTAAGACAGGTTAAGAAGAATATAACGTCACAATTCTGTATTATTATTCAAGGTTGTAACGTGTGTCTATGCTGTCATGTAGGCCTACCTGGCAACAGACACGCCCCCGGTACAAACAGATGAAATTTGTAGAAAAGCGTGATTATGACAAAAACATTAAAAATGATACTTTGAGGTATTGTTTTTTAATTTTTGTATGGCAGATCATACATACACATGTGCTGAGGTCAAAAAGGTAAAAAAATTTGTTTTTGACCCCTGACTCACCTGTCATTCCAAACAACCCCTTAAAACACTATGACGACTACTTGTGCAATATGCCTACGAAATTACAAATGATGTAATTCCACTTGGGAGAGGTGCTTAGGTAAAAACATGTAAATGTAACTTATTGTATGTACATAGAAAATGTTTGATGATGTGTAAGAATAATTATTAAACAAAAAAAGGAGCCAATCTCTACTTGTGGATGTTATTTTATTTTAAAGTGTGCCCAAAGTGACTTTTTGGTGCTATATAACCCTGATTTTCCCTATATTTAACTGATAAAGAAGATGATAAAAGAGCAAGGAAAGAAGTAAAGAAAAAAGGGTAAATCATTTGACATATAAATGTATATAGAAGCCAAAATAAAAATATTAATCAAATTAAATCGCAGTAATCTTACCCCATGTGAAACTTAGACGAAATTATAAATTTAGACGAAATTACACATTTTATTTTACTCGATGTTCAAAGTGAGGTGCAAAATATGAAAGCTATTCATTCAACCAGTCATTTACGCCATAAACATGATAACAGAAACGGTGTGGTGCACACTGTGTTATCCCTTAAAGTCATAATGTACGATCTTATAAATGAAATTGGTTAATTTTTTTCAAACCTGATTTTTTTGCATATTTGTAATGTTTACACATGTCCCAACTTGCACCTAAATGGAATCGGCCAAATTTGTTGTCTTTGTAGGTCAACAGAGCAAAGTTAGTTCGACATATTATCATAATTTAAAAATTATGATAATATGTCCTCCCATCCCATAGAACTGTGTGTTAATGGCCAAAATAACCAGTGGGATTTCTTTCAATTTACCTTGTTATATCAACCTAAAATGGACAGCAATCCTTCCCGTCAGTTATTACTAATATTATTTCAACATTTTGAATAAAGAATAACAAAATCAAAATTTGACAGAAATCGTACATTAAGGCTTTAATAATGAAATTAAATTAAATCTGCTTGCATTGGCGGTTTCTTGCTGCTAACATGGCTAAGGGTTCTGCGTAACCGTTTTATAATGGGCTGTAAATCCACGCCCTTTACCCGATCGGTTACTTTTGAAATACAGTTTCATTACGTTACTGGTAGATACAATAGGACCTTCTGGAACGCTTTTACCACACAATCTGATCAAATAAAATATAGAAACAAGAAATATTGTGTCAAAATGGTCATTATTAACTATAGTAATTTGTGTTCATGCAATTAATTTGGACGCCAATGCCTTAAAAAAACCAAGATGGCCATTATGTTATTCAAAATTTTGTTTTACTTTAAACATGTTAAAAGAAAACCCGGGAGAAAACCAAAATGCAAAGGATATACAATGAGGTGAAAAGTAGGAGAGGAAATGAATTTGCTATCGACGCTAAGGATGGATGGCAATACAAACCAGGGTTCCTGCAAGATAGTTGATAAAAATCCCCTCTAAAAGGGAAAGCCAGCCTCGATGCAGAAGTGGTCTTGTAACAGGTTTGAGTGGAAACTTTATGGTAGTAGGCTGTGCTGAAATGTGTTTGAAAATTGTTTAGATTGGGGAAGGGTGATAGGCCTATAAAAATTTTATTTATTGTACGGACTTTTAAATTAGTGGTTTATATACACATGTAGAATGTTGATGAAGAACACAAACAACGAACTTGTGAATTTTGATTTGAAATTTATTATCAGTTGTAACACATATGTATTGGTTGTCATAATTATTTACATAGTGGTAAGCTTAAGACTTAATTTACATGCTATAAAAAGCATTGGAACTGTAGTGGTGGAAAGTCTGATAATATAATGAAAGACGCATCATAAGATAAGTTCGATCTGATGTCCGGGAAAGATGTGCGTGCGTTTGATTGTTGATGATGCAGCCCTGTTTTGTTTCATTGGTGGAATTTCAGATGCGAACTTATCTTTTGATTTTTGTTGTTTCAGATGTTTTTATTACTACATTGTCCTTAAAGTTACAAAATAAAACAGATAACATTAAATAGTATGTGTAAAGTGCTTGTTCCAGAAAAGTACTTGAATTTTGTGTTGGATAACAAGAGTTATGTTCATTTAGTACACGAAATAAATACGTTTGTCTGGTCTGTATTGTTAGAAGTTGATTAATTGATTGACTTAAGTATACTTTTGTGGAAGAAGTTAACTTTACACATATTTAGAGTACGTATTTTTATTAGCTAAAACTAAAAATAATACAGCATATAAGTATATTTTAAGTATACTTTTGTGGAAGAAGTTAACTTTATACATATTTAGAGTACGTATTTCTATTAGCTAAAACTAAAAATAATACAGCATATACAGGGTGTACCAAAAGTCTCGATACCTTTTTAAACCTTTGTATCTTTAAGAAGAAATGGTATACAAAAAATTTGAAAACATATTTGGAAAAAAAGACACTTGGGCAATTTTTTGGTACCAAACTTGCCCCCTTTGTGCCTCCTACTTAAAAATAATGTTAGATGAATGTATAGGCACATAACGCGTAGTACCATACAGCAGTCATTCCTTTTCTGAACATTCGCAGATCTTCTTGGGCTTGCTGATACAGCACGTCTTATACTTTATCAATATTTCGTGTATCGCCTTGTCTTCCTACGTTCATAGCACACCGAATCACGTACTGATCCTGTCTTAAAGAATTTGTTGACAATGTTTTTATGCAGCATTTTGATGGTGCTCGAGCATGTCCAGTGAGTTGATAATGTTCGTTGAACTTCTTTTGAGTAAGTTTGACCGATTTCGTTTCGGCATAAAACCAAATAATGTGAATTTGTTGTTTAATATTGTAAATCATGTTGATACAACGCCATTTATCACTTATTCGTGCATACAAAATGTCAGCACTGTGCAAAAACAAACCGCTTGAAGGCGCTTGAATGGGGGGGGGGGGGGGGTAGCAGAGCAAAACAATGGTTTCAACAGGACGGTGCGACTCCACACACAGCCAAAGTGACTCTCCAATGGCTTGAAAATCGTTTCCATGAGAAGATCATGTTCCTCAAAACTGCTCAAACTTGGCCACCTCATTCTCTGGATTTAAGTCAACCTGGGTTATCTCAAAGTGAATAGCACAAAACCTCGCAGCATACCCGACTTGAAGGAAAACATAAAGAGTGAGTTAAGAAAACTTGAAAGAGACACTTGCAGAAGCGTCATTCAGTACTTCACCGTCAGAGTACGCGAGTGTGCGAATTTATTTATGATGGACATCTTGAACATATTCCGAATAGACTACTTGCAAAACAAAAAAAAGTCCAAACTACGGAAGAACAAAATAAAAATAATGTGAAGTTGTTGGGAATAGTGTTTTAATTTGACAATGTTCCTGGTGATTTGTTCCCATTAACCATTTTTGCATATGCGCTATATTCATGCATAATGTCTTCTGACTTAGCATGAAAAGGGGAGTTTCAATGTGACAATTCAGTAATGATAGGGGTATCAACTCAATCAAAACATTATAAAATCCTTGAGATAAGGAAAATTACTTTACCAAGTCACTTTGTTAGGATTGTGAGCAAATGCAGAAGAGGGTGTTAATTTGACAATTCGTTTGCATTTAATTAAGTGTTTTTGTTTCTCCGGTTGAAAGAACGATTTTCCAATATGATAAACATTTGCTCGTATCTTCATACTACAACATGCAAATATTAGCAGGGGGCTGACACTCACCTCATTTGCATGGCAAAATTACCCGTCTCCTCTGCAGCCAATTTGTTTTCGCTCCATCGAAATCAAGCTGGTCACGGAGGAGACTACCTTCCTTTGTGTTTGTTCATTTGTGTATGGAGAGCCCTTCTTGGAGTCCGTTTGGACTTAGGCTACGCTCTCAGCTAGAGTCCGACGCTGTATTGTACTAGAAACACCTTCTCTTTGAATTCGCTAGAGCAAGGAAAATAAAAACTGGTTTCATTACTATCTGTTTTTGAGCTTTTTTGCATGTCTGCGACCATGGTGTTACCACAACTGTCTTTGCGTCATTAACATGTGCTGGAGTCTAGCACAGGTCAACCAAAGTCCCGGATTTTGCCGTCAACATGACATCGATCTGATCACATGCGGACACATGATGCGATCGGTGAGAAACGGCCACTGATGAGAATTTAATTTTCTCATTCTTCTTTTGGATGACAAAATAATAATGTTTATTTTGAGCTCAGCGGGGATTACCAATTTTCACCAGTTTTAATAAGACAATAATGATTGACACACACACCAGGAAGTTTCTCATCCAAAAGAATGAGAAAATTTAAATTCTCACCATTTTGGCCGTTTCTCATCAAAATGTCCGTTTTCTCATCCAAAACTTCCTTTAGTGTATTAAGTTAGCTTAGGCCTATTGATCCTAAATTTGCTGGTAGGGTAAAACTCGTTTTAGGGGGTGTTTAAAAAAGTCATGCGTTTAGGCCTACACTATCATACTTGAGTGCCCCCCCCCACCCCCGGTGAAATTTGGGACTCATTTGGTCACCGTCCTAAGCGTCCTTGCCCACACGAGTCGCCCAGGAGTAGGCCCTACCCGGCATTATTAATTATTAGTGGTTACTACGGCCCCTAAATACAGTCGCGTATCGTGTTGTCAATTATCGTTACTTGTGTCCATGGATATGACCCTATGTATAAGTAGTCTTCATAGAATTCACACAGTCTATGCCATGTCATTTACGGATACAAAGAGGATAATAATGTTGAGGGCGCCCACAAACTCTTACACCGTCTTACACAATGTTCCAAGGCAAAGTTCAGTTTAATATTTACTCATCGTACAAATACAGACGTTTTATTATGTTATGATGTTGTCTGGATGGGTGGACAGTTGTCACACTGTGGAAAAACAACAACCGGGAATCCGCATTCATTTACAAATAGCATTAAA
The DNA here is from genome assembly GCF_039555335.1 of Amphiura filiformis. Classification (NCBI taxonomy): domain Eukaryota; kingdom Metazoa; phylum Echinodermata; class Ophiuroidea; order Amphilepidida; family Amphiuridae; genus Amphiura; species Amphiura filiformis. Next base: position 65,351,685 of record NC_092633.1, on the reverse strand, counting down.
TTAGTATCACATAGTGGCCTCCGTGCAGTGGAAAACCTTAATTCTTTCATCAAAAAGAAATGAAAATTACCAAAAAACCGGATCCACCTGTACGCCTATAAAATGGGCACAGAAATTTGTCTCAAATATGAATGAATTTTAAGAAACATACGGGATATGATGAACCAATGACCTGACGCCATGATAGCAGGATCTATTAGTTGTTTTATATACAATGCATATACCGTGTTGTCATAATACCAATATTTGGCATAATATATAACGACTAATATTTAGTATTGTAAATATGCAGTTCATATGCACAAACGAACACTGATCTTTATGATATTCAGGTTGATGTACATCTCATATAACATGTCATATAGGAGGTCATATGTGTTGACCTTCTCCTATTGTATTTGTTCATCTGTGTATGGAGAGGATTAGCGCCATTAAACGCCATTAAAACTCCATCAGTATTAGGGCGTAGTTCAGTGAACTCACCAGATTGCTATTCCAAGTACTTTGATAAATACAGATAATATGTATTGATGGGTCGAGGCGATTGCATTGAAAACCTAATACATTATTCATAACAGTTACGTAATCAATCGATAGTGCGGACACTTTTCATTTGCAAACCACCAAAATTCGTGATCTTTTAGCGTTGGAAAAGAAACCACGTGAATAGAGTGCCCTCTCAAGAATATCAACTCTCTGATATTAGCAAGTTTAGTACCAAAAAAATTGCCCAAATGTCCTCTTTCTAAATATGTTTTCATATTTTCTATATACTATTTCTTCTTAAAGATACAATAGTTTAAAAAGGTATCGAGACTTTTGGGACTCCCTGTAAGTATATATTAATACTTTGGTAAATCAGATTACAGTTGAACGTAGAATTATTGACTTGAAATGTTAAAAATATAATCAATATGATAAATGCGATTATCATTTGAATGTGATATCTTTGGAAGCTGAGGAGTAAAATTATAATACATTCGTAATAATAGGTTTACTTTTACAGTTCTTAAAATACATTATGAGAGGTAGTTTTGAATGGTATTTAAAACAATTTAATATTGCTGTTTTAGTCATGATTAATGTAAGACGCATAATAAGATAAGTTCGATGTGATGTCAGGGAAAGAAGTGCGTGCGTTTGATTGTTGATGATGCAGCTTTGTTTTGTTTCATTGGTGGAATTGCAGATGCGAACTTATCTTTTGATCTTTGTCGTTTGAAGTGTTTTTAATACTTGTCCTTAAATTTACAAAATAAAACAGATAACATTAAATAGTATGTGTGAAGTGCTTCTTCCAGAAAAGTACTTGAATTTTGTGTTGGATAACAAGAGTTATGTTCATTTAGTACACGAACTAAATAGGTTTGTCTGGTTTGTATTGTTGGAAGTTGATTAATTGATTGACTTAAGTATACTTTTTGTGGAAGAAGTTAACTTTACACATATTTAGAGTACGTATTTCTATTAGCTAAAACTAAAAATAATACAGCATATAAGTATATTTTAAGTATACTTTTGAGGAAGAAGTTAACTTTATACATATTTAGAGTACGTATTTCTATCAGCTAATACTAAAAATAATACAGCATATAAGTATATATTAATACTTTGGTAAACCAGATTACAGTTGAACGTAGAATTATTGACTTGAAATGTTAAAATATAATCAATATGATAAATGCGATTATCATATTTTGTATTTGGTGATGAGCATTGTTGAATGTGATATCTTTGGAAGCTGAGGAGTAAAATTATAATACATTGGTAATAATAGGTTTACTTTTACAGTTTTAAAATACTTTATGAGAGGTAGTTTTGAATGGTATTAAAAACAATATAATATTGTTGTTATAGTCATGATTAATGAAAGACGCATAATAAGATAAGTTCGATCTGATGTCAGCAAAAGAAGTGCGTGCGATTGATTGTTGATTCTGCAGCTTTGTTTTGTTTCATTGGTGGAATTGCAGACGCGAACTTATCTTTTGATCTTTGTCGTTTGAGATGTTTTTAATACTACAAGTTTGTCCTTAAAGTTACAAAATAAAACAGATAACATTAAATAGTATGTGTGAAGTGCTAATACTACACTAGTTTTGAATATTTACATAATCATGTTTTGAAGGAAATATTTGTTATGTGCATTTATATCCTTTATGTTATAAGTAGGTGACTTTGTTAAACCTGCTACAGATGTAGTGAGGTTGTGTAACAAAGTAGCAGTGACAATAAGTTATATGTATATGAATTTTGTTGAAGTGCCAAAAAAGTGAGTGGAATTTGTTACCTTTTGTTGTTACAATGAATATTTGTTTTGGCAATTTTTGGTCTGAGCATGACGTGTGCTGCCTTTTTTTATTTGACAAACGTCACTTCTACAGCACCACACAGCTGACATTATACATAAAAATATACCTTACATTTTGACAGTATAAACCAGTTTTGATTTCTTAAAAGTTTAACAAAAGTAAGATATATGCAAAAACAAATTTTGATGTATGTCATCAAAGTGTTAGCATTTGATTATACTAGTATTTGTTTCACAAAATTCACATGGCTTATGTTTGTTGTTATTCTACACCAAATGATCTTGTTAACAAGTTCATAGATAATACAGCAATTGTTTTGTATTATGTTCTGTAATGCTTGAAGAAATTGATATATAATTTACAATACTTTGAATAAATATAGAGGTATTGGCAGAACCGTATCAAGGTGTTTGGTACAAAAATAGAGAAGTCATTTAGTATATTTGATATATTATATTAACATCAATGGTCTAAAATGCTTTATACATTTGTCTACATACATGAAATCACAGTATGTGCTTACATTTTAAATAGCTTAGATACATGGATCTACTGCCTTGTTACGTATTACACAATAGTGGGAGTAGTTGATCTCTGTACATACATAAGAAAATATTTCATATTCATGGGTAAAAAAGAATACAGAAACTGTTTTTTCAGTATTGGAATGGGGTTTTGTTTAGAAATAAACAATGTGATGTATATTGACAATGAGACTATATTGTAGTAGCACAAATGCGACTTCTTTGTTTTGTATTACACAATAGTGGAAGTTGTTGATCTCTGTACATTATATACTTAAAAAAATATTTATATATATAGGTAAAAAAAATACAGGAATTGTTTTCATTGTGGAATGGTTATTTTTAGAAATAAACAATGTGATGTATATTTTACAATATGACATTATATTGTAGTAGAGGTAGTAGTGAAAAATTGGCAAGGTGTCGGTAAATCTAATATTCAAAATTAGGAGTTACTTGCATTGTCGGTTTTTATACATTTCATTTTTGTTTAACTTTATTTGGTTGGTATGCACAAAATAGTTAAGGAATGGTGTCATGTGTTATTATGTCAATATAATAGAAGCTAGGACATTTTGAAGGTTGAATTTCAAAGTTAAAACAATTATTACTGACATTCAAATTTACTTAGACGAGATCGAATTTGATGATACTATTGTGTGCATACGATCAGGCAAACTCAACACGCACATGTGGTGAAACGTAAAACCTGTTTGTCTTTCTCACGTGAACTGTCAAACGAGACCTACTTCCAAGAAAAACAGCGACCGAATGACGTCGAAGGTTATCAAAACCCAAACACATCGTTCAAAACACAATCAGTTCGCTAAGACTAAAATAGTACCATCGCTCACAATATAAAATAAACCCTTTCGTGCTTTTTGACCATCAAAACATCATAAAAGCACAATGATAATCAATATTACGATGACATTGGCATACTGAAGTATTGGACGGCGAACTTGACATTCACGTGATAACACGTCAATATTAAACAACACGCGTACTAATATTAAAAAAATTTCGGTAATTCGCCAAAATTTCCAGAAGAAATTAACGGAGTATACATGAATACTTTTGTAAGAGTTGGGAAAAACTTACCTCGGACAAAAACTTGCCTCGAACATCAATTTTTAAAACCAACCATCAATTCGACGACGTCCAATAACAACAATGCTTACTATAAATTCTTCCCTAACACGTGTAATATTAAAATCTAAACCAAAATAAACAAAAACACCTTCGTACATAAAACATCGTCATTCAACTTTATGATTGTTCCCTAATACGTCACAATCGCCATAGCTTCATCGTGCAAGGCTTTCACGTCATCATGGTCATTGGTGATATGCTGTATAACATGGACGATATACTTACATTTAGGCATAAACGTATAATATTTAAGCCATAAATAATTCAAATATAACTTTGGAAATACTCACTCGTTTTCGTTCGTTGAAACGGCAAAACATACTTACTTTTCCTAACAAATCGAATTAAAATATTTAAAAAAATTTAACCACAAAAAGTAAAAAAAAAATCATTCCAATACCACTAAAATATAATCTCTTGAGTAAACTGACCCCAAACCTGAAACAGATCCAGCCCCGAATGGGCTGGCGAAAAGCACCGACAGTAGCGAAAGAAGGAAGAACATGGGATGCCAAGTCATTGAGCATGATGAGCAAACTTAGCCACAAGTCAATAATCATAGAGGAAGACCTATATGACCACCTTATACTAGGCCACACTGCGAGAGTTGGTGCTATAGAAGGGGTATGACTTAAACCTTGATGTCATTACTTACTGTGGTTGTACTCTTATCCTTTGGCTAATTTTGACAGACAATGAATCATATTTACATCGGTTGCTATCCTGGATGTCCATCTTATCAAAGGTAAGTGAAATACGAGAACCTTTTGGGACCTGTGATTTAAAGAAAGCAACAACATACTACAATTTTGTAATAATATATAGACTAACGCTCAATATATTTGCCTGGAATAGCACAGGTTGGACCAGTTGCTGCGCCTCGTGGATTCGTATCCAAGAATCAACACTTTCGCGTGTATTCTGAATTTAGTGCCTCCAACAAACAGAAACGAATCAACTATTTTTTTAATGTACAGACAATATCTTGTAGAAGCGGCTGACAGGTGTGATCGCGAAGTTGATAGCTCATTGCTGAAGTGAGATCAGGGCTATGCGCAGGGAGAACATATGTGATGCGATCAAGTTAAATCAGTCGGAACTCGGAAATATTGATTTTGAGATATAGCCAAACAAAGGTAATATTTCCTTTTGTTTCCGCTTGTTTTAGAAACTCTTTAATTGGTCATATGTTTAGAACTGTTTGTTCAATTTCAATGGGGTTTTCTGCAAACTGCAGCTTTGTAAATGCTTTTTGCTAACCTATAAGAAACTGAAAATTTAATATTTCCGAGTTCCGACTGATTTTGCTTGATCGCGTCACATATGCATGATATGCGAGCCATAGATGACAAGTGTTACGAGTCGTTAAGATTCAAAGCCAAAATCACCTTTTCCCAGTTCTCACACGAACTTCACAACAAAACACACTGTTTGATTAAGTTAACAATATCTGAATATGTAACGAAAAGTAAAATATGATACATGAATAATAAATGCACACACAATATAATCACAGCAACCATGTGAGGTATAAGAGATGGGCATCCCCTGTTCAAGTAATCATGCAAGAGTTTGTTAATAAAGACAACCCGTTTTTCAGAAGAAAAACTAGTCTAATCATATTTACATGTAAAATAAAAAGGCTCATAAAAATTTAATAGCACTTAGTTCGGATGTAAAATTCACACAAAATGCTTTTTGAGTGATTACAAAGATAATTAAATACTTTTCATGCGGGGGCTATGTGGAATTTTTTTTTAATGTATTCCTTGTACAATGAAATTTCACAATAAAATGTCCATTGGAAACAAAGGTGAGAAGCTCATAGATGACGACTCCCAAAATGATGTTCCTTTCAACAAACATTCACTTTCTCCAGCAAACAGGCATTATCTGCACTGATCCACTTTATTGACAGATGTGTTGTTTTATCAACCAGACTCCAGCAAGTTCACAGAAGAATTCTAATCCCTCGGCATCTCATGTGATCTAATACTCTTCTAGCCTGGGATCTGGGATGAGAACGTGTGCTGGTAAACTGGCAAAGAAGCTCGAGCCGCCTATTTGAAAACATGTGATTAAAGTGGCTTCACCGACTGCCCACTGTTGATGATGTGGATGAATGTGGAGGTCCAGGGACTCCTTCTCCATTAGTCCAACGATTCGCACAGCTCTACTTTATTTTTAATCAATGGGACTTGCCAACCAAATATCAAAAGTTACAACAGGATATCAGGCAATAGAAACTGAAGTATTGTCATGCAATACATGCGAAAAACTAGATTTACCCAATTTATATCTACAGATACCTCGTGGGCATGGTGGGTCAAGTATTCCTTTTACCATTACTATGCTATTGATAATAATGACCGACACCACCCATACTCCTACACCCCACCCCACATACACACACCCAACCACCCCCGCATAATATTTAATACGTCACCTGGATCTGCCAAAGGCATGTTTGCAAGTTATTGTACGGTCCAAATTCAATCGTTGCACATGTGTCGGTGATATAATCTTTCCCGTTGCCACAACCAATGTATTCTATATATGAAACAGCGAAAAAAACCCCAATATTATAACATTTCTGTACAAATAGATTAGTATTTATTTTCCATAAAATGTTAGCTTTTACTGTCAGATATGTCCCCTTTTAATTTTGAGCCGAACAAGTGAGGTAAAGCATAGAAAATTGGATTTACTACTAGCGCCAATGCATGTTACTCCCGCGGTTGTAATACGGTACGATCCTCGGGGTGTGTGTGTATATGTATCCCGCACGCCGTGTACGTACTGTGCATACGTGTTAGACTAATAATTCCATCGTAATAATCAAACGCCGGTTCCATCGTTTTATTCAAAATCTCGGATTTTGACAAAACTACAGCACCTAAAGTCTTGATTTTTGCGGAGTATCTTTATTGACTACAGTACATTACAATCGTGTAAAAACCAGAATTTAAAATATTTTTGAGGGCGTTCTCCTCAGCAAATGTTATAATATGGCTTTAAGTGCATGAAACATTTCTCCTTTTAAAGCATACAATCGGTTTCAGGGTCTATGACTATAATGGCTCACTGGCTATAAACGAAGTTTGCTGTGGCGAACCAGATATGGGGAAAAACCCAAACAACACTATTTTTACATAGCATACGGAAATGACCAGTTCATTGTCATCATCATCGACATCAAACTATAGTTCATCTGTTATCATGGTTGTTATAAAGACATAATCAAGTTCCCACATCGAAAGTCAACAGTTAACAAGGTGAATTAATAAATGTAATGTGAGCATGATGGAGTTTTAATTGTCGATCCTCCTGATGGGAGGAGTAGCCTTCCAGGACGGTCACTTCTGGGTCATGAGGTCAAAGGTCACGAGGTCACTCCCGGTTCTGGGTCAGGAGATCAAAGGTCAACCGAGTCACTTTTGGGTCATGAGGTCATGAATATTAATGCGGTAGGTGTGACTAATTATAGCATTGTTGGCGTTCGACCTCGTGACCAGGAAGTGAACGTCCTGGAAGGCTATGTTACTACTGTTGGGTGGAGTAATGTTAAAACCGCATTCATGCTTAAAGCATGTTTTAAAATATGATCCATCTCACCTGCACAAACTTCTGGTGTAGTTGGTGGTAAACTTGGTGATTGTGTGCTTGGTAATAGTTGTAGTGTTGTCGGTTCTGGTGGGTCGTTAATGACCCAACTTGCTTTAAAACCAGGAGCACCTAAAAGATAATCAGCTACGAATTCAACAACCATTTCACTCCCTATGGACTTGACCACTCCTGGAGAATTGATACCACAGTATCTTTTGAATAAAGAAGGACAATTTATCACATAGTTCGTTTAAGTAACTCACTCACTCAGGAAGCCCCTGCTTCTCATCTCCCTTTTCCCTCCCCGCTTCCATTTTACTTCCTCCTTTCCTTATTGCCTTGCCTCGATTGGACAAGTCCGAGGGCAAGTCACTCACCCGGGAAGCTCATCATATACCTGTTGTCTATGAGTACTTTTGCATTAGTCCGATATTACTTACTTGAGACCTCCGTTAATAAATGGTGGCTCTGTACGTATTTGCACCCAGTCGTAGTCGCATGTTTCATCTTCCTCTATTGAAAACGTCTCAAATGATAAGGTTATGGCGGAGCCTTCGGAACCCTGAATTAAGAAAGGAAATATTGAAGACTGTTTGAACACATCTCAATGTCCATTACATGATAATTATTATCTACACAGGGTGTCCCATAAAAAGTGGGCCTAACGAATGTGGTGATATATTTCAAAATGAGTCTTCAAGAATCAATATGAAAGCCACATATTTTAGATATCATTTACCCCCCCCCCCCTGCTTGTAACTCGAGCTAGCTTGAACCTCGGGACATGAACAACCTGACATTTGTGCGTTGTGAGAAAAGTGGACAGAAGCGGCAATCATGTAGGATGTATTGAAGAGAATGCATAACCATTTACATTTGTTGTAGTCTTACTTTTATATACCAAAGACACTTATCGTAGTTGCCATAGTTTCCAGGATAATTTGGGCTTTCGATGACACCGGTGATGTCGGTTACTTCTTTGATGCATCCTGTAAATATATGTATTAACAGCATTTACTGAAGATGATAATTTTGTCTTGAAAATCGAGACACTGAATGTAAAAGCAAGACGATATTCTTACACGCGACTCCTTGTTAGTCATATAGTGTATCGTATAATGTGCTACAGCAACAAGAGTCTCGTTAACCCAAGACCTTGCTCTACGTCACCATGTCAGGTAGGATTCTTTCCTGTGTCTATAAACGAATTATGAAAATCCTTTGCAATAAATGTCTTTCCCTGATTGGTTGCCAAAAGTTGCTTGCTAATCTATATCTCGGCATTTTAAAATATCCTCCCTTTTTAAACAGATCATGTTTAGTAACCATTCTCCGTGAAGATCCCATCCATTTCTCTGCATCTACCCCGGGCATCTACATGATCTATGCATCTTGTAAAGGTCAAACTGTGTAGACTCTCATTCATCTGGGTATGTTGAAATTAAGATTTAATTTAAATTTGGTCAACCAGACATACCTATTTTTGACGGACGAACCGACGTTGCGACTGAAACCTTCAGTCTTCAGCTGGGTTGTAATACAAATGACCTTGAGGACAAGCAGCCCAAGGGTAGGATCAGTGGAGTGGACTACGGGGTACGCTGTTCGGGTGTGCAAGCCTGTCAGGACTCCTATGAGAAACCGCCCAACCTCTTCATAATCGCACGCTACAACACCGCGGAGCTAGCTCATCAGGTGGAAACGACTCAGCGGTTTTTCTACATCTGAAAGCCAGCGGACACCACTTTAAACACCAAGGATGTCCGTATTTTAGACCATGTGAGCAGCGTTGGTTTGAGCGGGGTGTGAAAGACGCTATCTGGGTGAGAGCGGAGCAACCATCTCTCAACCGTGGAGGAGGTGTCCGGGCCGCTTAATATTTTTCTGCAACCATAACGGGACGCAAACATTTTATAACCCATAGGAACACATAGGAAAGGATTAGGGTTAGGGTAAGTGTTAGGGTTATGGTAAGTGTTAGGGTTAGGGTTATTTATTTATTTATTTATTTATTTAAACTTTCTTTAGGCAGGGTAGCCCCTTCAATGACAAAGCACTGATTTCCAAGGAGGCCCTGCAAGTACATAACATAGTTAAAACAACATAGTAAAACATAACATAATTAATACAATACAGCAAAATGTGAGATGCAGATTTGTACAATGATAATATAAATTAAAACTAATTTACATGACATCACCATGTACAGTGATAACAACATTTTACAAAAATATTATTTTAAGGCAGGTTTTAGGGTTAGGGTAAGGGTTTAATAACATTTTGCGTCCCGTTATGGTTGCAGAAATAATTACGCGTCCGGGCCAAGCTGTCACACGGCTGGGACCGAATCATAAAAGACATTCCTCGTCGATTGTCATCATTACCGGAAGTGTCCGGTACTCAAGGTCATTTGCATCACAACCCAGCTGAAGACTGAAGGTTTCAGTCGGTTCATCCGTCAAAATAGGTATGTCTGGTTGACCAGATTTAAAATTAAATATTAATCTTGTAAAGGTCATTTTTAATTTTTCGAATTTGATCTCTTCGACTGATTCGTGGGGATCCCGGTGGTCTTGGTTTGCTCAAGTCATTCAAATATAGGTTTTGCCGAGGAATACCGTTTTATGTCTTCATGAAGACATGCGAAGCTCCCTGCAGGCTAAGCCAATTTCAAAAGTCTCCAGTTAAATAGCCTCAACGAAAGAGTCTGAGATGGCGTGTCTGTGTCTCGTGAAGTCGTAACTGACTTACTTCGTCTACAAGGGACACTTCACGGATTGATTAACAATGTATTCATATCATTTACAAATGACTTGATTCCCTACCCAAATGCAATAAAATGGATACATTTTGTTGCATGTCTTTTATAATTATATACTACGAAAAATATCATTAACTGATTTGGTTGGATACTATCATTTCCCAAAAAGATACCAACAGGGCTACACCTACCTGTATCTTCGTCTATAACCTCGCACATCGTACCAGAATATCCAGGTGGGCATATACATGTGCAATCAGGTCCTAAGTACCCATCGTGTAGACACGAAATGGAAACGTGATCACAAGCGTCTAGATGGGAGAAAATAAAGAACGTCGGTAAAACAAGAGTTTGGTCGATTATGTTTTGGAGGTACAAATGATAGCCTATAATAATAATCAGTTTAATAAACCGTAAGATAAAGACACATCTTCTCCCAGCTATGCCAAGAGTTGCCGTCGCACATGAACGTTGCAAAACACAAAACAATTCGAGCTGGCAACCTCGGTTCGACTCATATGAGTATAGTGATGAGCAGGTTTTCAACTGCTAGCCTTATACATTTTATATGTTAATATTTAAAAATGTAACTGTTACCGCCAAATCCACCACACCCGTAAACAGCGTTTGCAAGTTTGATATCTGCAAATGAAAGGCCTTCCCTATTGCCCATCTGTATCTGATCAAGTGGTGAGTCCGCCGTAATTGTGGGCTCGTCGTTAGTGCTGAAGTACTGTAATGAAAAATGAAGAAAAGAAGGAACGCCTTCAAATGATTTTAAGGTTGAAAAAAATGTTCGCAGACTTGCTGTTCAATACCGCAGAGTGGAAAAGTAATACGCAGTGGAATTGCAAATAACGGTTAGCAGCTAAATTGTTGAATAATATTGTACTTCTTTCTGTTGTACGTCATGTCATGTGTGTGGGTAATCCAATGATGCGGATCATGATAGTGGGGTAGGCCTATTATGAGCTGTTTAATTACCAGTGGATCTCCAAATGTCTTTGCACTGTGTGCTGCATCGTTTTCCCAATTTTACCAACTTAACTTGGCCACAAACGCATTTTCAAATACTGCTGAATATCTAACTTTTGATTTTATCAATGTCATGTTGCCTCGTTTATTGTTCTTGCACGACAATTTCACGAAATCAGTAAAATTATGCATGTACTTACGTACGGACCGTAGTGCATCACTGAACCGTAATCATACGGTATTTGATGGGTAACGACTTCGAACGACGAGTACTTGTAGAAATTTACATAGAGTGTTGGATCTATGTTGTCATAATGAACTCGCACGTAATTATCACGATCCGGCCTGGTTTGCTCATGATGAAATCCAAGTACGTGACCAATCTCGTGAGCTATTGTACCGAGCTAGAATTATGACAAATCAGATCATCATCATCATCATCATCATCATCATCATCATCATCATCATCATCATCATCATCATCATCATCATCATCAATTCATCATCATCATCATTATCTTTATCATCATCAGCATCATCATCATCTCATCATCATCACCATCTTTATCATTGTCGTCATCATCTTCGTCGTCGTCGTCGTCGTCGTCGTCATCATCATCATCATCATCTTCGTTGGCATCATCATAAACATCATCCTTATCATCGTCGTTGTCTTATCATCATCGTCATCGTCTTCTTTGTCATGATCGTGATGATCATCATTATCATCTTTATTATCATCTTCGTTATCATCATCGTCATCTTCGTTGTCATCAACATCATTTTCATCGTCGTCGTCATTTTCATCATCATCGTCGTCGTCATCATCATCTTCATCATTGTCATCGTCATGTTCGTCGACATCGTCATCGTTGAAACCATCCTATCAAAGCTTTTGCTATACTGAAGTTTGTTATAATCCAAGTTTTTAAGATCCCCGGGTTAAGATCATGCTAGCCATATAGCCAGTGGTGTAGCTAGGATTTTAGTGTGAAGGCATGGCCAAATTTTTGTCTCCATTTGTCTCATTTTTAGTCATTTGCAATGACACTTTACTCTTTGCCGTCCCCATTTTATCCCTGAAAAATATTTGTGGGTGCAATATGCTTCCCCAACGCCCCCACCCCAGCTGGCTACACCCCTGTGAATAGCTATAGGCCTAATCCAGTATTAAACACGTACACCTGCGCATCCTGAATCAATAGATAAATCTTGTCGCCCACCAATTCGACCGACGTTAGACCAACATCTGCGAAAAATAATAATTATTATTAATGTATCACTTTTGTTTCAGGCAAGTCGGATGGCAGGCGCCATGTCCCGTTTTAGCTATTTAACTAAAAAACGACATACTTCATAATACCGTAAAGATTCGCCTAATGGCGCACTTGGGCTCATTTGCCTTGGGATAAATTTCATGTGTAGAGAGCATCCTCCTCTGAAATCCTTACAAGAATTAAGGTTCCGTATCCTTATTTGCTGGTGGGAATTTTACGGGAGGGCACCTTTAGGTTGTGCCTAAAATGCCACTTATGTCAAAGGAGCACATAGCACCATTAGGTGAACTAATACGGTATTAATACATACCAAAATGTTGGGGAAATTTCAAATATTTTGGCTACAATACAGTGAAGCAAAATTTTGGCTATATATTTTCAGGAAAATTTAGATAATTTTTAAAAGGGACCCATCCACATACCAAATTGGCCTAAAAACGGGTCATTGATTAAGGCCAAAAATGGCTGTCCTCTTTCATAATGAAATAATCATTATACTGCATGGATGCCCCAATTTATCAGTTAGTTTTGTATCAATAAATTATGTCACAATGATATATTTTTGCACGAACGTAGAGCCAATAGTTCTTTAACGTGATCTACGATCGCTTGTGACGACTAGTCGTATCCGGGTTAAATATTAAAATGTTCACGAGTGTTGAAGCGATTTTATTCAGCTGTTTATATTTTCTTTATTCATGTAACACGTTCAAGAGATTCTCCCTTTCAAGCATTTTAAGGTTAGCAACTATTTTAAACTGTTGCGATTTGGTAGCTCTCAGTATCTTGCAAACAGTAGTGAGCTTTGGCAAAAAATTGCATTGATCATTTCATAGCGAGTGTCTAGAAGAATTCAAATATCACAGATATACTTTTGTAGGTTCTGTGGTTCTTGAGTTATGTTGTAAAGAGGGCTGAAACAACAACACTTCTGTAAAACGAATAAAACTAATTCACAATCAACATGATCAATCAAGCAAGTTTTTAAAGTATATGATTTGTAGAATGAACTTTTGCAAAACATCAAAGTGTTATTTTCCAATAATATATTGATTTAGATAATTAAAAAAAAATCGATTTTTGTTTGGCTTCTTCGACCAACAATACAGCTGGATAAATCTCAAATTTGAGTTCATTCCACGACACCGCATTATGACCGTTTATATTCTATAGCTGAGACTTCTGACAACTGACTTACCCGTCTTCTCTGATGAAATTAATGTAGTCTGTTTCTTGCGTTCGTTCGTGAAATCTGATACAGGTATGCTCCTCCCAGTGGTACATGGCTGTCTGTATAGCCAACGTATCAGGAGCTTCAAATACAGTAAAAGTTATGTTTTGATGTCAAAACACACATGAGCACGTGTCATGTGCAAATATTGATATTGACGATATAGAAAACAAACGTACAAATGTATAGGCCTACCTCACAACTCGCCGACATTTTGCAAACTGTCAACACAAGGGGACCAGTTTTACCACTCTAACGGTTGAATTTGTGTCCGGTAATTAAGTAGTGCATACACCTGACATACACCTCCTCCTCCTACACACACACCCCGACCCTGCACACACCCTTCGCCGTATACCCAAACTCCGCACACACACACCCACCCGGGCTCATCACCCCAACAGTCCCACATACTACTCAAACTCAGAATGTCAGATACAATGCACTTATCCCATTTCTGGCATTGAGTAATAATTTCATCTTTATTCCTTACCTGATGACAATGATATTTTGTATGGTATTCTAGCTCCTGGCCATAGATATTGTAGCATTGAAGTAGCTTTTCTTTTGCTGATCCCCGTTCCGTTCAGTCTGAGTTGTCTCATTCCCTCCTCTATTTCAGCTCGCTGTTCTGAAGTAAGTTTCATATCTGATTGAAACATACCAGATGATGCCTTTTCTTCTGGTGGTTCTTCTTTGTTGAATGGATCCTGAAACTATATGAGCAGGAGATAATGAGGAAAACAAAAATAGAAAATATAAAGTTGGAAAATAAAGTCGCACTACCAATCAGCAATTAATTTATAGGAAAGTTACTAACATGTTCAGTAAGTTAAGTTGTATTTTGAATATCATTACAAGACCCATAAAAACAACAATGTTGGAAGTGTAAAATTCTCTACAGAATTCTCTAAAAAGTCTAAAAGCACTTTCTTAGCTCTCAAAATTCTTAAGAAAAAAAAATTCATCTCATCCAGTTAGGGCTGTGGAGTGGGGAAATAATTTGTTGGGAAGCCAAGGGGTGGGGCGGAGCAAAACTTTGGCACTAGTGTCGAAAAAAGGAAGCACATTTGGCACACATTAATAATGCTAATGTACGATCTTATAATATGAAATTGGTTAATTTGTTCAAATCTGATATTTTGCCATAATTAGTAATGTTTGCACTCCTAATGGGCTCAGTCAAATTTCGTTGTGTTTGTAGATCAACCCAGCAAACCCAAAACAATTGACAGAAAACGGTTTGAATGTCGCGTTATAAAAAGGACATGAAACATTTTAATAACATTCAGAAAACATTTTTGAAAACTTATTGCAAAACAATTCTAACATAATGTAATATAGTGTTGACAAAATATTTTTCCAAAATGTTTGCCAACAATGTAGTACTAGTGGTTTTTTTTTTCATATAAAACATTTTAAAAATGTTTCGTTTACCTTTATATAATCCAACATTTAATGTTATTAAGGAGGCACACAGGATCACTAATTATCCATTATTATTCACCTCCTAACTCGAAAACTATTTATGTAAAGTATATAAAAGTATACATTTTTTGAACGGAAATGAGCTCATCAATCCATTTAAAATATCAGTTTTGGGTCAAAAAGTACAATTTTCGAGAAAATCCCAAAAACGGCTTTTTGACCAAAAATTTTGGCCCGCCATAAAAAAAATTATTTGAAAATCAAAAACTGTAAAACATGAATTTTTTTTTAATTTAGACAAATAAATCTAGAAAGTGTTTTTTATTTTTCGAAATTTTGCTTAGTTTTTAAAATACAGGCAAAAAATCAGTAAAAACGTATGACCCGTGTTCAAATTTTTGAATCATGGGTGATAAAAAAAAGTTCTAGGCCCTAATTTTAAAAAATGAAAAAACACTATCTAGATTTTGGCCATATCTAAACGTTTGACTTAAAAAAACTTACCTCAGTGATGCTTCATTTAGACGCTATGGCGGACCAAAAATGGTTAAAAGTGGTCAAAAGTGAACTTGCCGAAAATCGCGATTTAGAAAAATACAGCGGATTTTAGGTCCATTTTGAAGATTATTCCATAAATATATAATCCGGTGACTTGTGACGTTTGGTCAAGTTAGAAAATGAGAAGGGCGTCCAACTGCAGCAGATTGGCATTTTTTGGTGAATTAGAAGGTAAAATATACAATTATACTAAATTATCCGTGCACATTCGGCAGATATTTATCCACATGGTGTAATCATTTTATTTACTGCAGTCTTGTTTCCATGGTGCAGCAGAGCTTCCGGCAAGGCCGCGGCGCGCCGCGGCGTCTCGTCAGCGTTTGAGGAGCGACAGGAGGGCGCGCGGACAGACAGACAGGTTACGCGAATAAGTTGCACAGTGCATGGTAGTGTTGCCGCGAACGAAACCATGATTATTTAAGCACAATTTTGTCCTGTTCCGTACAAAAAAAGATCATGCTCTGTATTAAAATTTGCGGACATCAGAACATTAAAAGTAGCATAGAATAACTGACAAGCAATTATTTTAGCAGATAATCAGGAAGTTTTATGAAATGAAGAATAAATTGAGACATATTATAATTGTGATTTCTGTTTTGTCCTAATTTTCTTAATTTTGTTTTAAAAATGCAATGTTTTTAATTTATCGTTTTTGGTGATTTTCTTTCCTTTTTTTTTTTTTTGTGTTGACAAATATTGCATTTTATGTTCATTGTCCTTTTCTGAACCGCAAACATGATGTTGTTACTACTCGTTGCTTTTTCTTTTTAGTTAGTGCTTGAGAGGCACCACAACGGCCCGTCCGCGCCGATGAGATTTTAACGCCCGTTATAGCTAGGCCTACACCACAGGAATCCCAAGTAAAATTTGAAAAGATTCTGATGTGTCGCATTACTCAATATTCCGTTTTTGTTATTGTAATTGTTTGTTGTTATCATATTTTATTTTTAACTTTTTACGGAATATCAAACACGTACAAAGGTCATAGCCTATTATAGGCCTAAAGCTACAATAAAGTTGTAAAATATTTTGTACCGCATAAAAAGTGAATAAAATACAACAACAACAAAAAAAAAAAAGTGTGTCTGTTGTTGTTTTCAATCAAATAAACGTGTAAAAATTGGGGTAAAAGTTGCAATATGTCTTGAATAAACTTCTTTTAAAACGGACAAAAAGTAGGCCTATATATTAGGCCGTATAAAATTAATATTTTGGTTCTCGTCCAGAGGATTTTCATGAATTGATGAGGGAGGGAGGTTTTTTGTTTTGTTTTTTCAGTGTAAAATCAGCATTGTCTGTAGTTTTCGGTCTTTTCCAACAGTGCTCGAGGAAACGATGAGGCACTTTTTTTTTTCAAATGTGAGATTCTGAGGATAAACCCCTAGAGTACCACAAAAGACTTGGAAGTGGTCCTTGTTCTCTAATAAACTTATTTATATGTATGAAAAATTCATCAATCATTCCAAAGTCTTAAATAATTGAAAAATCTAAAAAAAATAAAAAATCTGACAAATCCCAGAAATTGAGGAGGGAGGGGACGAGAACCAAAACATTAATTTTATACGGCCTTATGTTAAACGGGCAAAAGAGAGGTCACAAGAAAAGCTATAAAGAGCGTTTTAAAACACTGCATGAAAACATTCACGAAAAATGCTTTAAAGCAGTTTACCTTTTAAAGTATGTAGAAAACATTATAAACGTGAAAGTTGAAAACCAGGCAAACATTGCAAATAAAAAGGCATTCGGCCAAAACATTCGCAAAAAGTGTTGTAAAACCAAAAGCTTTTATCGCAATCATAATCAATCAGGAGTAGAGAACGTTTGAAAACGAATCTTAAATCCGTGTTTTAATAACACTTTGAAACATTATTCGGGGCCTTGGGTATCTAATATAGGCCTACCGGTAGTAACTGCTTGCCTATTTTTTATGGTCTTCAAAATTAAGACGAGACTGATTTTTAAACATAAAATAATAAGCCTAATGATGTACGGGCTAAGTCTAGCCTACTAGCAAAATATTTAGGGCCTACGTTTTCTATCGTATCTACCAGATTGCGTCATCATTACAGGGCTTCTTACGGGTAACTACTTCTTACAGATAAATTTCATCTTTTCAAGTTCAGAATGAAACTTGAAAAACAAAATAAAAACAAACAAAAAATTCACTAAATTATGTTCATATAAAAAACCTATAATTTATACCACTATATCAGCACTTTTTTTGGCGAAATTTATCGAGTAGGCCTACTGATTCTAGGATGGGGACGGTGTTGGTCTGTCGGCCCGCAGTTTCGCAATGCAATGGTGCAAGCTTTACCTATACCTTGGAAGAGATCAATACGATAAAATACGGTAGTGATCGCGATTGGCGACTCCAGCGCCTCAATCAGCAATCACCTCGCCCATCCAGTTTACCATGTGTGCGTGTCTTTGCTAGCTGTACGCCGCAGTACGCGTTTCGAGAACGCGATATATTGCGGGAAAACAATGATTTATTTGCTTTTGCATTTTGACCAATTTTTAATGAAAAAGGGTCTTTAAAATAGCTTTTCTTATGGTTCAAATTTTAAGATTTCTTTAAAATCTATTAATGACAAGATAAAATACGGTTTGAAGATGACATTAGTGATGAAAACTCAATTTTGGCCATGCAACACTTCAGTGATCCTGTGTGCATCCTTAAAACGCTTTTATAATACGTTTAGGCCTGAACGTTTTGAAAACATTTGTGTCATCATGCAGTTATTGTTAACTACATGTATGCACACAACACAGGGCCACTCACAATAGGCAATTGAACCCTACTGGTAGCGCTGTGTTGTAGCTATATGGGATGAACTAGTTAGCATCATATATCAAAAAGTATAAAAGCTATGATTTTAGTACTTGCTCTATGTTTGAATTACTTATTCTTTTCCAAATAATTGAATCTTCAATCCGGTACAAGCTTTAATAACGGGGGAACATACATTTTTATTAAAAAGAAATCCTACCATCTATCCAAACTCGCCGTGTTATTCCAATGCACATTTTGCTTCACCGGGAAGCCTTGGCTTGGTCATATTTGGAAGATTGGTGTCATAAAACCGTCATAGGTACAAATTTAGTACTTTCTGTCAATCAAGTATGGCTTATTCTCTACATGTCAATCTTTAAATAATTGGCATAGTCCTTATAATAACGGTGGTCCGCCTTGATGAGTATAAATGACAGCAAACAGCTGCCTTTCACTAGCAGTGAAAAATACTCCAAAACTCGGTCAGTGGAGCTCCGCTCGTACATGTCAATAGCGTCATTATCGATTGGATTAGTCGTCCGTAACGGACAATTCGGACGCTCATTGGATTAATATTATCAGGTGGTAATAAATTTGCACTGGACAATAGATTTACTATATAATGGTTTAGTACTGCATATATCGGTTTAATCTTCAATAAGCGGGTTTATGGCTGGAAAGGTCACGGTGAATTTGCCGTGGACGTGACTGCACTATGTTTATGATATTTCACTATAGGCCTAAATGAAATCGGTAATTTTCACCCGCGTCCTGCCCCGCCCCTCTTCGCTTTGTATTTAAAATGATACTTTTAATTTATAGGTTTAAACGTTTTAAAAACTGATTCAGCTAGCCTCTTACCTTTCCATGAGGAAGCAGACTTCTAGCTTTCGCCAGACTGAAGATTGCCAACATCATAGAGAATACGAACACACGCATGTTTTATTTCGTTTTATTTTGTTTGCATCCGTTGATTTGAGGATTTCACCCAAGAAGTTGCACAAATCTTAGTTGCTTAACTATTTGAATCATGCGTCTTTCTACGTTTATTCCTTTTGCACAGCTGATGAGTACAAACTCATAAGCTACCCTCAAAAGAGACAAACCATAAACCTAATATTAAAACTGTAATCTGCATTTGATAAAATGTGTCCTTTTTGTTCAAAAACGAGTTTATCAATACCGTTTGGGACAAGAGACAAACATCTGTTGACGTTCCAATTCAGCTCAATTCAAACCCGGATTTGAAGTGAATGCTATTATTTAGAAAAACAAAAATGCATTAAAATCATATAGAAATAAAAACACGCACACAAGAAAGTTGAAAATGTGACATATCATGCTTGCTGTTGACATCCGGTTCTGAACGCCCAATTCTGTCCGTATGTTAGTTTCATTGTTGTTGTTGTTTTTTTTTGGTTTTTTTACTTTTTCTTAAAGTGGGAAGTTTTTTCTTAAAAATCATTGGGAAAAGGTAATCTTTCTTTAATAAAGCAAGTAAACAAACAAAACAGTTCAAGTTTTTTCTTCGACTTACAAGAAGCTTCAAATAAAACTGTTCGTGTTTTTACCGAACAAGTCACCAAAAACCTTACATAGCCTATTTGTTTATCGGAAACAAAATCGAGTTAGTTTTGAATATTCTGACTCCGACTATGGCTATAGCTTTATCATGGGGCGTCAATCCCCCCATGAGCTGTAGGCCTATACCGGGGGGGGTAACGGCCTATGCCAGCATCCACTCCAAGATTTTGAATTTAAAAGCGCATGCATGATTCCGACAGTTCCAGGTTTTTGATAACTAGGCCTGTCAAAAACTTGGAACTAAAATTCCAGAATTGCGACAGTGGACGCTGTCGAAATTCTTGACTTCTGACAATTCCAAGTTTTTGACAGGCTGCGTCGGAATTCCATAATTTCGACAATTCGCAGCACGGTTGTGAGTTATTTCAGTGTGTAATGTGTTCACTACAGACTCATTACTGGAGTAATGACCAAGGTTGATAAACAACCTCATTGTCGATAACTGATTGATCAATACATGACACTGTTGAGAGACAGAATAGTGGTAGGCATCAACAACAACAACACAAGAAAGCTACTGTTACAAAAACGAGAACTAACTTTAAATGCATGTATAGATCTCTGTAAAAGTGCAGAGGCAGCAGAAACCGAGATGAAAGCATACACTACGACACCGGGGGAGCACGGAGCGAGTGTTCACGGAGTAAAGCAAAGGTTGGCAAAGCCTAGTAGTAGTAGTGGTAATAGGGACAAACACAAGCAGGCCAAGAAACAAAGCATGCAGAACCAGAAGTTAGACTGCAAGTTCTGCGGCCGACAGCACACAAGAAATAAACTAGAATGCCCCGCATATAAGAAAACATGCAGAGCCTGCGGTGGTAAGGACCACTTCGCGATAGTGTGTAAGAAAAAGCGTTCAGTGCACAACGTCATGGAAGACGCCCCCACAGGTGACTATGACAGCGATACCGACACCAGTACAGAGTACATTGGCGCTGTAGATGTGCAACCAGAGGACACAGTAACGGTAAACACGGTCAAGAGTGACGATATCTTCGCTGAAATGTTAGTCGAGGATGAAAACGCATAACTTTTCAAGTTGATCTGCGGAGCTGAAAGTGAACTTGATCTCCGAGAAGTACGTTGACCCCAAGAAATTAGTTAAGAAAGCCACTAAGCTGCATATGTGGAATAAAGCAACTTTGATGTCGCACGCAGCATGTCGACTCAAGATACGCAACCCAAAGAACAACAAAAAGTACTCAGTAGAGTTTAAAGTCGTCAAAGAAGATTTGACCCCACTACTTGGTAGCAAAGCATGTCAAGCGATGAACTTGATCACAGTAAATGATGAAAACTTTAATCGCGTAGCAGCAGTACATGTGAAACAAGATCCTAAGCTCAAGCAGCCTGAGGATAAATATGCGGATGTCTTCAATAAAGAGCTTGGACAAATACCAGGTGAAGTCCATTTTGAATGCAACCCTGATGTAGAACCGACAATTCTACCCCCACGACGCCTACCCCATGCAATAAAGCCAAAAGTTAAAGCCGAGCTGGATCGCCTGGTTGACATGGAAGTGATTGAACCAGTAGAAGGTCCAACCCAGTGGGTGAGTCAGCTGGTTGTGGCTGAGAAAAAGAATGGAGACTTGAGAATTTGCATAGACCCTAGACCCTTAAACAAAGCATTGAAGAGGGCGCACTATCAACTGCCGACAATAGATGATGTCTTGCCTAGCTTAACCGATGCCAAGATCTTCTCCAAGTTAGATTTGTCGTCAGCGTTCTGGCAACTCACACTGGATGAAGAATCAAGCAAGTTGACTACTTTCAACACACCCTTCGGTCGCTACAAGTGGCTACGGCTCCTTTCGGTACATGCGCATCTTCAGAGATATTTCAGTATCGCTACATGTAGCCCTGGAAGGATTGCGCGGTGTATTATGCGTAGCAGACGACATAGTAGTCTATGGCAATGGAGCAACCCAAGAAGCCGCACTTGCAGATCACGACAGTAACCTGGAGAAGTTACTAGAGAGATGTGTACAGCAGCACATCAAGTTGAACAAGGACAAATCATCTTTCAGAGCAAAGGAAATTCCTTTTTTAGGATTTCAAGTCACAAGTCAAGGACTCAAACCTGACCCGGCAAAGGTCACAGCGATCATCAACATGCCTACTCCAACAGACATACAGAGTGTGCAGCGACTAGTCGGCTTTGTCAACTACCTCAGCCGCTTCATGCCGAGCTTGTCAGACGTGTTGGAACCTATGAGACAATTGAGCAGACCAGATGTAGAATGGCACTGGGATTTTCCTCAGCAGGAAGCCTTAGCAAAGATCAAGCAGATGATCACAGCAGCTCCGGTACTAGCGTACTATGACCCCAGTGAGCCATTGGTGATACAGTGTGGCGCCAGCAACAAAGGCATAGGATCAGTGTTACTCCAACATGATCGCCCAATCGCGTCACGCAAAGCAGAGCCCTGATAGACGCGGAGACGCGGTATGCAACCATTGAGAAGGAAATGTTAGCGGTGGTATTTTCCTTCGAGAGTTCCATCAGTATACCTTTGGACGCTACACCAAAGTAATCAGCGATCACAAGCCGTTAGAGATGATTGTGAAGAAAGCGCTGGTTAAAGCCCCCAAGAGATTGCAAGGTATGCTGCTCAGACTCCAGAAATACGACTATGACATTGTCCATCAAGCAGGTAAAACTATGTACCTAGCAGACACTCTCTCAAGAGCATTCATCGACAACTCGCCTCAAGACAGCCATGGCTTTGAAGAAGTCAACATCGTCAGCTTCTTGCCAATACGGGACGAACGGCTGGAGCAAATTCGCAAAGAAACACAACAAGACGAATCCCTGCAACTCCTCAGAACGACGATCCTGAATGGATGGCCAGAAACGCGAGACTTCTTACCCGAGCAAGTTACGCCATACTTTGGCTACAGAGACGAGTTAGCGGTACAAAACGGACTGATATTTAGAGGTGGACAAGTCGTCATACCACAGAAACTCCGACAAGACATGAAAGTTAAGATTCACTCTTCACACCTTGGAACCGACGGTTGTCTTCATGAGAGCTCATGAATCCCTGTTTTGGCCCAACATGTCCAGTGAAATTAAACACTACATGGCAACCTGTGACATTTGCAGGACATATGAGAACTGTCAGCAAAAGGAGAACCTCATGCCCCATGAACTCCCATCAAGACCTTGGGAACAGCGTTGGAACAGATCTCTTCTCATGGAACAAGAAAGATTTCCTTGTGACTGTTGACTATCTCAGTAACTTCTGGGAAATTGATCTTCTTCCAGACACATCCAGTGCAACTGTCATCAAGAAACTCAAGAACCACTTTGCAAGATATGGCAGCCCGACGCAGGTCATTAGCTTACAACGGTCCGCAATATACTTCGGACGCGTTTGCAGCATTCGCCAAAGCCTGGGACTTTGAGCATCTTTGTAGTAGCCCGGCAACAGTCAGGCCAATGGAAAGGCGGAGTCCGCCAGTGAAGACCGCGAAACGCATCTTAACCAAAACCAACAAAGCGGGTACCGACCCATACATTGCGGTACTTGACCATCGCAATACCCCCACACAAGGACTAAAATCTAGCCCCGCACAAAGACTAATGAATCGTCGCACCAGAACGCTTCTCCCCACATCAGCAGAACTCTTGAAACCAAAGATCGTTGATGAAGCGGTAAATATGCAACGCCGCACTGACAAGCAAGTAGCCCAGTTCAACAAGTCCGCTAAAGATCTCAAGCCTCTGGACGAGGGTGACGTAGTCAGAATGAAACCCCTCGTGCAAGGTCAGAAAACATGGACTAAAGCCATTGTATCCAGAAGACTGGATGAAAGATCCTACATGGTAGAAACGCCATTACGCAATCTACAGGCGCAACCGAGTACATCTGAAGAAAACATCAGAACAACCACCAGCACCTAACAAAGACAGCGTGGCAACGGCAAGCAACATGCAACAGTCAACTACAGGCTACAGGCAACAAGCAACGACAGGCAACAAGCAACAGGTAGAGACAGACAACAAGCAACAAGCAACGACACAGAATCAGCATCAACAAGCACCAGAGACCAAGACACAAGACAAGATCAGCAAGCCAGTTCTGAAGAAAGCCAGCAGCACAACAGAGCCAGCAACTGAACAGACTCTAACTACCAAAACCACCAAATCGGGAGACAAATAAAATCCCCATCCTATTTGGCTGATTATGTGAAATAATTACTCCAAAAGGGCATCCAAAATTGATAAAGCCCACATTTGTATTTCAAAGATTTCTGTGAAACAATCAAGCCAAATTTTGACTTTACATTTTTGTGCCAAATTTGGACATTTAATGTATTTGGAACATTGTTAAATCAGTGAAAGTACACTGAATTGAAACTGAGCATATTTAAATCAGTGAAAAGACACTGAAATGTCATGATTTTCTTGAAAATCTCTCGATAACAACTCATTGAGTTAGTAATTTAATTTACTCATGCAATAAAGTTAATGCAAGAGACACTTTAGTAAATTTTGAACTAACCAAAATCAGTAAATCAACAAGAACTTGAACTCTTAGAAACAAACAGACAGAGACTGCAGTTTAAGTGATCAAATAATCACAATTTATTGATTTCAAGTTGCAAAACATGCAAGTCAGTTTAAAAGTTAAGCCATGAAGTACATGGCAAATGTTGTTAACATTTAGAGACTTTACAAAAACGACTTTTAGCAAAGTTACCTGATTTAACTTTAATGGACTAAAAAAGACATGTCCTAAACTTTTATATTCAATGCATATTGATTTTGTGGCAACGATTACAATATGCCAATAGACTTTTGAGACCTCAGTGAATGCAACAAATGTTTGCATAATTATCCATGAACAATGAACATTCGGATAACAGTTAACAGAAAGAAGTGTTAATATTTTCTTTAAACTATGTTGAAAGAAAACATCCTTAAAATAAGGGGGATGTAATGTGTTCACTACAGACTCATTACTGGAGTAATGACCAAGGTTGATAAACAACCTCATTGTCGATAACTGATTGATCAATACATGATTCTGTTAAAAGTCAATCTGATTCATGTGGTTTTGTACACAGTGTTACATAATATATGGACGAATCATTATTGCCGACACGTCCAATTTACATCGCATTGACATTCCTGAAAATTAAATATTGCGTAGGCAACTAACCCGATACCGGCTCATGCAGTCTCGGCCCGGGTCTCGGTTCTTTTCATTCTTGGCCAAATAAGTTTGCACATGCCAAATATTATTTTGGGAACCCATTGCAAATAGCGGCCTAAGATAGTAAACTATGTGAGCCTGACGTAGCGAGCGGTCCGGAAGTTTACACTTAGATAAGCCGTTTTAGAGCCAGTGGCTGCACCAGGCATTTTTTCACCGGGGTGGTGGGGCAAAGTGAAGTCAGGGGAGGGGGGAAAATAAATAAATTTTGCACCCAATTGCCGCAAAAAGTGGAAATTTGTGTATTCTTTTTAGTTTGCCTGCCCTATGCTAAAAAAAGGGGGGGTGTCTTACCCCCTAGTGCCGCCACTGTTTAGAGGGTTTATAGGCGGCTTATCACATGAATGCACGCCAAAAATCTCTTCCCCCCCCCCCCCCCCTGACTTAAACTCTCCTGATGAATTCGGTATGGGTGGGGCAAGTATTAATTGTAATGAACCAACAATTACAAAATGAAGTTAGGCGGCGCGATTAATGGGTGGTGTTAACAGTGCCCGGGTGCCTTAGGGCCCCCTGAGCTCCCCTGTTGACACATTTCAAACTCACTTTGATTGCATTTCTACATGCATCAGTACTGATACAGCCCAGCGTTTGAGCGCATCACAGTTTCATAATCAATATTCTTCTCATCTAAATTTTAAGTACTTTGGTGATTAAGGGTTCCCACTTGTTGGTGTCAACAGTCATTTACTTAAGAATGTTTGAAATACTTGAAATAAACACATGAACAACCCATCTCCACTGCATATATGGTTGGGCGTAAGACCATCCTCTGGCGTTGGGCGTAAGACCATCCTCTGGCGTAAGACCATCCGCTTCTATCAGATGTACTCTTATTGTTTTTTATGATAGCAGCTCTGGGCGGAAAGGCTGCATAGTGAGCAAACTGCGCTGAGCTGAGTGTAGCTGAGTGTCAGAATTACAAGTTCACTACGGTCTAAACCACCTGAAAAACTGTGCAATGTATCCCTAGGGGCTGTGTAATAATTATGAGCCCCCCACCGGGGGGTAAAATTTCCAAAGGGCTCGCCAAAATCGCTTGCCCCGACCCGCCCGCCAAAAATCGCTTGCCCGCCCACCAAGAAATCTTTGCCCCCCCCCCCCCTTGCACATGCCAAATTGTTTGGATCCCAATTTGCAAACCTTAAATGGTCTATATAGCCTATAGCCTACATGTTGCGAGCGTAGCGAGCAGGAAAATTGGCATATTTAAGGTTATTCATTATTTTAAACTGTTGTGATTTGGTAGTTCACAGCGTCTTACGAATGGTAGTGAGTTTTGGCAAAAACTGCATTGCTCAATTCATAGCGAGCGTGTAGGAGAATTACAATATCACAGATACACTTTTATAGGTGCTGCGGTTCTTGAGTTACGTTGTAAAGAGGGCTGAAACAACAACACTTTTGTAAAACGTACATAACTCATTAACAACAATAAATTAAGCAAGTTTGCAAAGTATATGATTTGTAGCATGAACTTTTGCAAAACATCAAGGCGTTAATTTTCAATAATATATTGATATAGATAATGAAAATCGATTTTTAGGTTGCTTCGACCAACAATACCTCGTCTACCCTTAAGCGTTTCCGTACAGTTTTCCTAAGCCTCTTTAGGGAGTGTTCATAAATACTTTGGTGGGGGGGGGGGGGGGGTGGGAAAATATGGGGTGGGGGATCAAAAATGTTGGAAGTGTCAGCGCGCATGAATGTTAAGTATTCAATTTTGTAATCTGAAGCTATACAAATCAACAAAATGTGCGCACTTTACAATTTGGTGTTAACTCCAAATGGTAATTTTTATGGCCATAGGCGTAGATCCGGGGGTGGGGGGATAACCCCTCCCCCCAATATTTTGATAGGATGGTCCATACAATCATCCCCCAATGTTGAACATGCCTGTATGGGTTTCTATCCAAAATTAACCCCATTTGGTCACTTTTAAAATAAAAAGTCAAAGTGCCAATTTTTTTGCACTTCGCGCAAATCAATTCCAGACTATATTTCACTAATTTAGCTTCAATATGGCAAATATTTTTGCGCGCTTCACGCTCATTTGTACCATGAACTTATTTTGTCGGCAAAAGGTGTTGGATTCCGTGACTGGACCCCCATGTCAAAAATGAAATCTATGCCACTGTTAATGATGTATATTTTTGGTTTCTTTTTCAGGACATGAAGGGGGGGGGGGGGTCAAAAATGTGTAGACCATAAAAAAAAAGGGGGGGGGGAGAAACCAAAAATCCACTTTTTTAGGGGGATCAAAAGGTTTTTTTCGTCCTATAGGCTAGGTTCCAACTTTCCAACCCCCACCAAAGTATTTATGAACACTCCCTTTTAGAGCGTTTTATTTAAAGGCGCCCCAAGAATGTGTGCCAACCCCCCTCCCGGCTTGCCAAAAATTCATCCCCCCCTTTCAGATGACTGTTTTAAAATTCCAAAATAATAAGTGTTGTATTAAAATCGCCTAGGAATAGTGGTCTAAACCCGGGGTATAAAACCATGTACGGCCGAAATATTAATGGACCGAGCGAGTGCGCGGTCCAATATTTTCTGCAGGATGTCAACCCTCAGTACATTTAGTATTCACATTTCCGGAAACACTTGCTGAGATAAATGAGACACGTTTACGTTGTTTTTGCATTTAAAAACAGATAGTTTGTGACTAAATGTAACTTGTAAGTGCTATATTTTTTGCTAGATTGTATAACTAGTAATAATTAACTCATATCCATACTATAAAAGTCAGATACAGACACACGGACACGGTGTCCCGTCTACCGGGCCCGTCTACTCTAGTGACTGACACTGACAGACTGTGTCTGTGAGACTGTCATGACTGTGTGGACAGTCAGTCAGTGTTTGTTAAAACTGTTATGCACAACAAATGATTGAGTACATTTTGGATAGTAGTCAACTCATTAGTCCGAATAATCGGACACAGAACAAAATATTAATTTCTGACATGATCCTGTTCTGGGTCTGAACTGTTTCCATATGAAATCTTGATGGCAAATAGGACAAAAGAAGCACATGGTTCTACTTCTTGACAGCTTTTTAATCCCTATTCATGTTACGTGAATCACGCTATTGTGGACCATTTTTCTGATACTTGAGTGTTTGGACAAGCGGAACGGTCTTTTGTCTACCTTTCTGTTTGTAAACAAACCAGGAGGTCGAAATCGTCCTCCTCACCGAATACGAAGTCAGCGTATTAAATAGTACGGCAATATCAACTCATGTACTACAGTCAGCTACACTCGGAGAAGAACGGCAGTCCCTTGCTCAGATTGATGCGAGCGCCTGTTAGAGCGACATGTGTGGAACATTCATGTTTGCACAAACGTTGGTCGGCCGACCAACGTTTTGCATGTCGTGTAATAGGCCAATTCTTCTTCTTTAAGGGGGTACTACACCCCTGGTTAATTTTGTGCCTATTGTTGCATTTTTCTCCAACATTATAGTGCATTGGTGACAAGTAAGATATGTATATTATAGGGGCAAGGACTACAACTTATGCACTGACAATTTTATTTCAGCATAGACAACAGTTGTGGCGTTACAGTCAAAAATGAGGGAAAACCAACATTTGATTAATACATCAATAACTATACTTGTCTTAAGTTGTTGAATTTTCGGTGCAGTAGTTGTAGTCCTTGCCCCTATAATATACATATCTTACTTGTGACCAATGCGCTATAAATTTTAAGAAAAATGCAAAAATAGGCACACAACTGGCCAGGGGTGTAGTACCACCTTAATACTAGTAGTGCTATAGCCAAAATATTAAATTCTCGATCATGAGATCCAACTTGGGTACGCACAGTTATTTGCGCCGAGCGTACTACGCAAATACCGGCGCTTACGGCGCAACCACAGCTTTTGAGAATTGACCAATCACACGGTCGTTGCTAGGCAAGGTCAAGGTTCGGTCATGCAGGTCACGCGATCGTGTTATTCTATGAAAAGTACGCTGACGCAGAAGGTACATCCTCTTATGATCGAGAAATTGTTATTTTGGCTATAGCCTCATATATGTAATATTAGCACACTGCGACTGCATACAGACAAGCTGTACTTATTTTTACTCTGGAACCTAGAGTAGATGAGTGTATTTTTTAGGGTTCGCAGGTTTTTGCCACAGGTGGAAAAAACCGCGGATTTAACCACGGTTTTAACCGCTTGGCAAAAACAGTTTTTGCCGACAAAAATGGAAAAAAACTAATAAAGTGATTTATAGATATAGAGTGTAACAAGGCCAGATTTTGTAATTATAACTTATAAGCAACATATCCAAAAGTGTCTGCTTTTGACATGACACGTCACATATTAAGAAATTAAAGGTATGCATTTTCATTGCTCAAGTGCATTTAACCGAAATGCGACATATATCAAATTCAAAACTTTCATTTTAAGGACTTGATCATCTTGATGAGATAAAAAATATGTTGAATGATTCATGAAAAGTGTTGTGTTACCCGGTACTGTATATTGTTTAAGAGCTTTCTGTGTCACTTTTTAACATTTGAGTGAGTTTTTGCCACTTTTTGCCATTTTTGCCACTTTTGCACACTGTTATGTAAACTGGTTAAAATGTACTTCTTTTTTGAAGCACGAAGACCATCACACACATGTGGAGTTTTGCAATCTCCCAAGAAATTCTGTCCAAACTCAATCCTCCAGCTTTTTATACCAGTACTCATGCAAAACCCATCATCTATTAAAATAAACCATCACTTCATTCACATCTTCACAGATGATGCAAGCTTGGGATTTCCCAAGATTAATTATACACATTAACCTTTCTCATTACATCACTTCCTGGGGGGTTTCCAAATGTCCATTTCACAATCTGTTATCAGGGGTTCCCCTGATGGTGCAACCATGCACTGAACATTCAGCAATATGGAAAATCCCCTATGATATTAATAACTCTGATTCAGTTTGTTTTGAACACCTGATGCATGAAAGGGAATTCCCCTAGAACATGCCATAACACACACACTCTTAAGTTTGTGGGGTTCTAACAATTTTGACATATTTGTCTTTATTTAGGATATACAGGGGTGAACACAACTGGTACCTTAATTTTTTTGCCTACTGTAGACTGTAGTACATATATACACGAGCTCATCACATCTAAAAGTGGGTCAGTCTTATTTTGTAGGTGCAGTTTGGTTGAACCATTTGACAGGGAGGAGCATATTTGTGTTTTACGTAGCCGTTTGTTTCCAAGTTAGCCATAACATGACATGGGAATGTAAAGCAATTCAATTTTGAATTATATTGAAATCTGAAAATGCTAAATTAAAAGTCATTTATATGGTGCAATGAACATGATTATTAATGTATTATGGCAAATTGCAATAAGTACCCGCTACTATGAAGTAATGAGTAGGATGGGCTTCTTCTTCATCAATCTACTAAAGTATAGTCTCGTTCCCAGACTGCATGTGACCCTGCCATGTGGCTTAATCATGAACATTGAGTATCAGGAACGGCAGACACCCAGGTGGGAAGAGATTGTTTTTGCTTTGATATTTATCATTTCTATTCCCCATGTTCATTCAAGTGATCGAGATTTGAATGGTAGAGATTTGCATCTCATGAAGATGCACTCTCATTCTTTAGTAATTAAACTGCCCCATGTTTTCAACATAGTTGTGTTGTGTGCTGATGTGATGATGATGTGATTCAGTAATAACCTATCAGACCTGATTTCATGTTTTTTACGCCATAAACTATGCCAAAATCAAATAGAAAATAAATTTGGAGCTTAATTGAGTTAAAATGTGTGTATAATTTGTTATTTACAGGTTATATTGTATACAATGGAGTAGGATTCCAGTATTTAGATGCATTATGAGGTAACCTGTACAGTTATTCCACCATGGATAGAGCTACTAGGAAGGATCTACTAGAGACAATTGAGCAGCAGAAGGATCAACTGGCCAGATATGAAAAAAGACTCAGAGGTACTGTCCACATATATGATTCACTTGTGAGATCATCAAGGAAATTTCCTAATTTGTTCAGAGTTATGAGCTATGTATACTAGTGTGAATGTGTAAGTGACAAGCAGTCATGCCAATTGGCTGATCAATAATCATTAGGTGGTAGCTCATCAACATCGCTTACCTGGAACAATTGAACAATTAGGAAATTTACTTTCAAAGTAATGTAAGACACTACAACATTATCGAACTGGTCTGTGAAATATATTGCATTAAGGAATGCAAATTTTTAGATCTATTTACCATGGATAGTCTTCCATCATATCCATAATACCTTGTAAAGGTGGTTGTTGGTTTATTTGTTCTTTTTACCCTTTCAACTTATATTAAAACTTACAAATAGAGAAGTAATTGTCATATTTTCTGTTTTAAAAGCATTTTGGAAATGGAAATCAGCACCCCTGAAGGCTAAAGTCCACTAGGGTCCGCTAACTGAGCATTGCAGCTGAGAATCACAGTTCTTATTAGTGGAATTATTATTATAGTATATGACTATGAGCATAAATTATCTGTGTATAATGTTCTCTAGAAGAAAGCTTTACCTCTTACATGTATTCACTATGTTGTTGATTTCAGATGTCGTTCAAGCATATAAAAATTTGAACAAAGAAAAAGAGGCTTTGGAGGCATCTGTTAATGCCCTGAGTGCAGCAGGAGGACAGAAACAACAGAGCTCAGCCTCTGTGTGCAGTGGTAGTGATGGGGAAGGAGGTAAACACCAGGAGGGGTTTGATGATCCACTAGGAGCTAAGGATCAGGTAAGAAAGTAATGATTTTGTTGCAGAGTAATCTTCAGATGACATGATGATATTTGTTGTCAAGGGCTTCTTCTATCTTGCTTGATGTTTCCCAGGGGCTCAATTTTATTGTACTTTGCATGAATTAAAATTGATTCTCACAAACTCATCTGACTAGAATCCAGTGAGAATCGACTGATCATCATAAATTACCTGGTACAGAATGGATATGTTTTGGGCAGAATCAAATCTGATACTCACAAACAATTTAGGAGAATTGTTGTGAGAATTGATTCTCTGATTCATGCTGAAATTTGGGGCCCTGTTTTCTCCTTGTGGTATTTACAAAAGGTGGTGAAATTAATCATTGCTTAAGCCTAAATGGAATTGAACCAAAATGCCATTCCCTTGGACTTAATTCTTATTAATTTTCTTCAATGAATATTTTTAAAGAATACATTTTTGAAGTAGCTGTAACAACATCACCAAAATTCTGCACACATTTATAAATACGATATTTACAGGTTGCAGATTTACCTATAGTAAGAATTCCAATTGAATGAACGCAGCTTTTAACAGCTGCACTCGATCAACCGCGATCGTGATATTGCGTATTTCAAACTACAACGCTGACGCATACGACCTTGGATACAATGCTATCCAATCACGAGTCGCGTTGGCATGGTTGATTCACTTCCGCGTTACTCACGCACAGTTGCACACGCTGGCGTACATCGCGCAGTGTACGCAAAAATTCGTCACGCTATTGAAAGCTGCGTTCATTCAATTGGAATTCCCACTATAAGACATAAAGGCATATTCAGCTTAAACATTGCTATGCAGTACGCACCCTTTGAGAATACCTATATTAAAGACATGAAGCAAAATGACACATATCCTTTACATCCAAATATTTCTGAGGCAGTAAAATGCAATAAGAGGTGAGGCATAGCCAAACCCATTGTAATGTTTTTACTGCAGAGGACACATTATTTATGATAAGGTAGCAGCCTTTATTTATATTCTTGTAATACTAGATTATATAGTACAATTTAAGAGGAATATCACTTTTTTGCTCAAATACTTTTGTTGTTTTACATAAAGATGAAATGTGTGCGTATATCCACAACCCAAGTGACACTATGTATCGCTTAATTTTATGCATAACCTGCTCTGCATAGAATGAACATTTTTCAAATTTAGGACACTCATGTGACACGTTGGAGAAATCACATTGCGCGATTTGAATGATGGAGGGCAGAAGTAATAGAATTCCACATACTTGTATTGATGGTGGATAACGAGAAACAAATAAATTAGTTATAACATAAGGGATCAAAGAAGAACCATTGTCAATCACCATTATCACTTTGTTTGCAGATTTGTCTAACAAAATCACCAAATATACTAACTCATGTTCTCATTTGCATACTTGTTAAATCCCTTATTATATTTTCAATGTTTGTAATGTACATGTACAATACAGATATCCGAGACTGCATCTGATGATGCAAGCTCCACTACATCACAAGATGCTGGGGGTAGACACAGAGAGATTGATCAGCTAAAAGAACAAGTATCAACCCTGATGAGTTCTCTGGCAACTGTTACTGCAGGGAAATCCAAGATGGAGGCCACATTCCAAGCTGATAAAAAGAAAATCAGGGTAAGACAGTGCTGTTGATGTACATGTACTGTACTCTATAATAGTAGGATCAGTAGCACATGGTCAATGTCTCTTGCATCATAGGAAACAAATTATCATTGGACATGGCAATTAAGTATTGATAAATGCGATGCTACAGGGAGATATTTTAACACCAGCCTGACAGCCAAATGGCTGGTTACTTGGCTGTTGGGCTGGTAACATTGCAAAAAGACATGCCTTGCTGGATGTGGGCTAATATTAAGTGTGTTCAATAAGTCTCCAAGATGTCAGGAAGGTAAAAGTTCATGTCATGCTGGGGCAAGTTAAAAGTACATGGCACCCCTGGGGATGCAATTACAGTCTTTCTTTAGGAGTGAAGTTGATATGTAGTTAAGCTATTTGCAGTCCTTTCCATTACATAACAGGTTTTCTGTAATCATCTTATGTGTTATACAGTGCAAAAAAGGAAGCAACGTGATAGTTGAAGCTTGCAGGGCAGCACATTAGCGATAGGATTTGTTTCTATTAAGTCATTCTCTGAATAATACGACTTTTTTTATATATTGCAATGATTTGACACCAAATATGGATGTATCAAATAGTAGAAGGTCATGAAAGTAATGAAATGATCTATCTTTGCAGCTAGAACAAGAGGAACTTACCAAGCAGTTTACAGATGATCGTGAGAAACTTCAGGAAATCAATATGCAGTTACAAGAACAACTTTCACAGGTAAAAAAATTGGCCCTTGCATTTATCAGTCAACAGCATTTCATACAGATGGTTAATGTCATATAATGATCACATTTGTTGTGAGCCAGTGTACAGAGAATCAGCCCATCAGGTCACGGTACATGGCTCTCATATTCCCCAAAACTTACTATATGGCTATTTTACTTTATCTCGCAAATAAATTACCCATTTAGGTGGAATAAACTTCCAGTGCCAAGCGACTGGCCAATGAATGGTTATAAATAAAACCAATAAACAATGATTGATATGTACTTTTATAAGTAATTTTATTTTGAACTTGCGAAGTGAGAACTCCTCAACATTTTGCTGAATGTATCCAAAACCCTGCTGCAGCCTGAAACCTGTAAAAGTAGCTAAATTTCCCAGCCAGCCAATGACAGTGTCAACTGAAATGAATATTTCTTTCTATCCTACAGTCAAAGTCCAAATTGAGGTCCCAGCAGCAAGAAAGAGAGCAGGAACAAATAGACCATGCAGTTATGTTGAGGGAGTTACAAACTCTACTATCACAAGAGAGGACAGAAAAGGAAAAACTGGAACATAAGGTATGTTGTATGTATTTGATATTCTTAGTCAGTGGCTATGGTTTCGCTTGTTAACGGTGAATTTCATTGGTTTCAACATGCTGTCTATCACACGGTAGACGGCAGCAATCGTATCGTCACTGAAGACACTTGTCGAAGTGTGAGTATGTAGCGCACTATGAAACATTTGTGGTTGCTCATAGAAAATAGGAGTGTTTGCTATCTGATAAATATGTGTATGATCTTTTAATGGTGGGAGGGTCCATGCTGACCTTAGTTGTGTTTTGTGTCTGTGTGAAAACACAGTCATTCCAAGGTTATCATTCCAAGGCACGTCGCCTTTCTGAGGACACACATTTCCAGTTTGTTGTCCTATGAAAGGCAGGGATACAAGGGTATGTGGGTGTAACTTTCTAACCATATTAGCATCAGTTTGACAGTTAAATATTTTTGCTCCTACAATAACATGTCATATTTGTGCATCCAATTTGTTGTAGATTGATGATTTAGAAGATGGCCTTGCTAAGGCCAGATCACAACCAGACAAGTAAGTATAATTTCAAGTCTACCATGTATGTGTGTAGCTCATGAAGAGAAAAATAGATTACCCCTGGATTATTTTACCATGCGTCCAGCAAACTTGTTGTATGTTTGTGTTCTCTATGCAATCAAATGTGGTGTACTGCTGTGCCAAACATGTGATAGTTGCTACATATATATGCAAACTTTTGCAAGACTCACAGTATTGAAAATGTAGGAGCATAATGTTGGGAGTGACTCACTCACTCATAAATATCACCAATAGCACAATTTATGAGATCCAATCAAGGTGGCTAAAATGTATGTTTTTAATGATCCAAATAAAGCCAAGTAAATGCTTGTTGAACTGAAAGGTGTAAGTACATAGATATAGTAAAAACTGATCATGTTACTGAAATGGTTTTTCTTTTCACCCAAACAGATCATCAGCATATGAGGACCATATCAAGAGAATGTCCAGGGAATTGGAAGCAGTAAAAAACCAGCTTAAAGAATCAGAAATTAAGGCTTCCAGACCATCTCCATTGTTGCTACAACTACAAAGGGAAATGGCTGAGCTGAAGGTAATGTACACTTAATTAACTTGTATTGCTTGGACTTGGTGCAAGGAGCAGGTTCTCAGATAAACGGCACACAAATATTGTATGTGACTGGTACATGTTTCTGACACATGGATAAAACTGACACCATCAGAAAATAGTGGATAAATATCAAGAAGAGTGCTTGCAGTGTCAGACTTAAGAATATTAGGGGGGAGGGAAGCCAATTCACAAAGACCTACAGTGAATCTTACTTTTAATTTTAAGGTTTTGTGAAACAACAGGCCCTTGAATATATCCACTAACTGTTTCAATTACCTGTTTTCCATTCTTCAGGCTCAGCATCGCATGCAGGTAGATTTAGAGCAACAGAAATCAAAAGAGGCTGAGGAGAGACTACGTAAGGCACGTACAACAGAAGAAGCTCGAGTGGCGTCGTTAGAGGCTAAGCTATCAGAGCTGTCTGCAACTGTGGGGAACTATGACAGGGTGAAACAACAGGACCAAACTGCTATCCAGTAAGTAATCAATGTTTATCATAGCAAGCCCTATTGTTGGCACACACCATGCATACACATCATTGAGTAAGGTAATTGTTATGTATACTTTGATCAGTTCGTAATCAGCGGGCCTTATAACATCGTGGATTAATATCAAAATATTTTATTTTGAGAATTGTCCATGACATCTCGCCAGAAGCATCACAAAGTACTAATTCAAGTCCTTTATTCCCTAATTCGTGAACTCAACCATGAATAAAGCATTTTCAATCCCGCCCCGCCCCTCCTTGCATACCTGCAATAAAACATTAATATACACATATATTGGGGAGCACCGAGCTTCGGTTGATAGACTGAACTGGACGTTGCTGCGGATACAAGGAATAGGTAACACTTACCCTTATCCTGCTATCTTCCTTACCCAACTTCCATCCTATCAGCATCTTCTTGAAACACATAAAGTTGCCTGTCAAGTAGTCTCCGAGTTAGAATTTGTTCCTCTGTTCTTTCTGGCATTCCTTCCCATCTCTTCCATTTATGAAAATCAACACGTCCGTCGTCTATCGTGCGATCTCAGTCAGTGAGCACACCACCTCACTCCGCGCCTCACCACACCTCCTATACCTTGCAAAACATTCTTATGCAAATCGTTAGCTTAGCTATTGATTGAAAATATATTTATTCCCTAATTAGTGAACTCAACCGTGAATAAAGCATTTTCAATCCCGCCCGCCCCTCCTTGCATACCTGCAATAAAACATTAATATACACATATATTGGGGAGCACTGAGCTTCGGTTGATAGACTGAACTCCCCTCCCAATCAGGCAATAAAGAACGGGACAGATCATGGTATAATTTCACCTATCCAAATCTTTATTTACTTATTAATCCAAATACAATTTATTCACCTGCTATGCCAGTCATACATTTCTGAAATTATTGAAAATACAAATGTTTACATAAATACCATTACATTTCTGGGAAATTGAAGCATTCCTGATTCCACACAATGCAAAAACCAACTTACAGACCTAAATTTAGGGAGACAGCAAGCCTATCCTTAGTGCTATCTTTGACATACCCATCTTTTGCGGTCTCCGACTTCCATCTCCCATGTTTCTTAAACAATCTATCAGGAACACCAAAGTTCGCGGCTGCTGATGCGCCTCCGCTACGTAGGCTATGGAGACCAAATTTTTTGGAATCCACCCCTACTTCATCAAGTGCCTCTCTAAACAGCTCTAAGCATCTAGTATAAGACAGTTGACCCTCTCTGAGGACATGTATACCAGTAGATTTACTGAAGTTGAGAGGCCTGAAAAGGTAATTATCATCACTCTCACTGTTCAGCCCTGCAATTAGCCTAGGGAGATAAATGGCAAAGTCAGAATTTTGAGACACCCACTTGGGAAATGATTAAGACCATCAATACAAGCATTTTGAGACCATCAGTAATGTTGTGGCTTTAAAAAAACCCTTGCCCCCTTGAAAATCAAAATTTGCCCCCAAAACACCCACAAACTGTATAGATTAGTACAGGAGTCAATAGGATAACACGTTAATGAAATCGACTAAGGTAATTATGTATACTACTTGACCTCACATGAACAGATTTGTATTCTAAACAGATTTGGGGGTCTTCAGACCTCACTACTACCCTAGGACCCCAAAATTTCAGAATATATGTCCACCTTATGGGGGTCATTGGGTCACCACCACTCTCACGTGCCCATCTGTCTGCAAATACAGAAAGTGTATATAGTTTGTAATTAAATGGGGACTTCAAATAAACTGATAAGTAGGGTCACCTTGTTAAATGATGTTCACTTCTTGACATAAACAATTGCTCTAACAGGCCAGCTTATCGAGAGTCTGCTGGAAGTTCTCATAATATAACAGTGTCCTGCCATTTCTCCTCCCCTCCCCAGGTAGGCCATGAGGGCATCCCCAAAATCCTGCACAGATTTTAATTTCCTCTTTCCACTCGCCAGTGTTACCATTATTCTGAAAATGGGGTCTACCTTAGGAAGGAGAGTGGTACTTTCTCTGGCAAACTGTATCTCAAGCTTCATCCTCTGTTGCTTTGTACCACCATCCACACTTGAGTCTGCTAGAAAGGGCTCAACGTCCACACTGTCCGTGAAGGGACCACCGCACGACTTGAGCTTGTCCAGCATGTCCAGCCTCTTCCTCTCATTCCTTTGAGCCATTTCTTGTCTCTGTTCTGCACCTACTTTAAATTTGTCCTTCATGTATTTACTCCAGTTGAGTTCAAGCTCCCGCTTAGCTTCTGCTGCTGCCTTGAAGCCGTGGAAGGAAGGAACTTGCCCTGCTCTCAGTTCCTGGCTCTTCTGAAGTATGACTGACCTGCTGACTGCTTTCAATGTGCGTATCTTTCTCTGCCTGTAATCTACTGTCCCACATTGTCTCTCCATGCCAATATTGTGAACCGGTATTGCATCAATGTCACTTGCTTGGTTACTCACCGGATATTCCATTGGGAATGCTTCCACATCAATTCGGTAGTCCTTCCTCTGCCTTGCTAGGACAGTCTGCAGGTGGGATAGCATTAAGTGGGTCAGCTTCTTCACTTCTTCAATGTGTTCCTCAGCAAGCTCATTGACAGGGTAGAGGACTTCCTCATTATAGGTCTTCTTCACACTGGAGAATAGATCATCAGATACACCGGGGTATTCAGGCTTGATGCATCTTGTAAAGTCTTCACTGATAGGCTGACTCAAACCTGCATGCAATCCTTTGTAGAATTCTTGGAGTTGAGTATGGGTAGCATCTTTCTCGGTTGTTCTAGCATTGAGCGGCTCCACCAAGTGCACACCCAGGTAGGCAAACACCACAAGAGCTACTTTAAGGTAAGGAAGCTCCAAAACTTCTCTGACGAGGCAGGCAAAGCGGTTGTTGATGTGAGGATTCTGACTAAGGATTGGACTCTGCCAAGTGGTCATAGTTGTAGATTAGGACGGCTGCTGCCCTGGAGAGGCATCTAAATCTGCTGTCCTTGTAGGCAAACAGTACACTGGACACATGCCTTTGTTCCAGGAAGAGAAGGAATTCCTTGTAGCAGTTCCAAGGTTTTTGAGAGTATTCAGGAGCTACCAGCTTGAGGCACATGTCCAGTGCTTGCCCTGCTAGACTGGCATTCTTACTGTCTAACTCTAGATCTACCATGAAACCCTTCAACACCTGTTCCATCTTCATATATATCTGCCTCTACCAACATCAGGCCTCATGACCTTATTCATTGCACTGTTGAAGCCCAGTGTAGTGTGACTGCCACAAAAGAGCTGACCTGCTGGTGTTTCCAGGGAGTACATTTCTGAATTTAACCCTTATCTTTAGTGGGATGTTACATAAGAGGGTATTTATTACATAATATACATATAATGATGTTTCCAACCTGGTTCAGGACACAAACAAATCACTCACATCAAATATTTTAGAACACATATGTAGCTAGCACTTTGCAACCAGATTGAATAGCAGTACATTGTGTAATATAGATTCGTACAATGGGGATTTTGTGTGTAATTCATAGGGTAAATTGCACATTTCGTTTTTTGGCAGGGGGCAAGGGTTTTTTTCATGCAATATGCCCAAATTTGGTATGTAGGTTTCTCAAATTACCCAATGCACCACCCCTGAAGTGGGTGTAATTAATTTCCAAAAAATGTGTTTTTACCCCTATTATCCCCCTACCCTACTGCAATCCAGAGATACTTATTAAGGGCTGCAACTGGACAAGTCGGTGAGTTTGTAGCACCCACAATCACCCATGCTCCTTGCCGATATATATCCCTCTTGCTTTTCATAATGAAAATATTGATGTGAGACACAAATATTTCAAGATCACATCTTCTGATATTAATCAACTCATCATGCCTGAGAAACGCAGCATAGGCCAACAAAACCATGGCGCATAAGCGGACCTTAATGAGGTCGTTTGATGCACCATTGTTATCTATTATAGCTCTTAATATTTCTGGTGTAACCGCCTCTTTCTTAACCACTGGTTTGTATAGCAACCTCTTGAGACCTTGTAATACTATATGTAAAAAATTTTTATCACAAGGGTTATTATCAATATTAGGTCTACAGTCATATTGCCATTTCAGTGCGTAGAAAAATGACTCTATTCTGGAATATGGAGCTTTCCATTGATACATATATAACATATATCGGCTAATGTCCTCCGCAGTTGCAGGAATTTGAGATACCTGATTTATAGTACACCAGTCCTTCCAACCTACTAGCGCTCTGTTGTATTTGTATACGGTACTCTCTGCCCTAGACGCCGCAGTCACTTGTGCAACAATCCTGTCATACTCGTCTACTGTTGAAGATCTGCAAAATATAAACAAATATTTCCACTATACTACAGTGCATGCTATTATCTGCCATCTCACTGAACCAGTATCCATCTTACATACTTATCATCCATGCGGATCAGGTTTGCATCTAGCTATACAGCTTAAAATCTATGCACACTTGCAATCCTTTTACCCAAAAACATAATATTCAACTCTGATCATACATGCAAAAAAAAAAAACTTCAGAAATGCCATCCGGCTAATCTGATAAAACTGTTCACAGCACTGAAAACCCCTTCAATCTAACACATAACACTGGGCTACGGAACCCTGGGCCAAACACAGAATTCTTGTTCCGACCTTGCGTAAATATATACTGAGAGTCATACAGCCTTATTATATGTGAAACAAGATGTGCAAAGGGGCTCTGTTTAGAAAAGAGCAATGGCCAAAAATATGCAGATGGCCACTCGGGCACCACCAAAGTTCCTACAGCTGCACAAGCTGCAATGTGTGCTAATACAGCTCCAACTTGATTAATAGGTGGAACCAACCAGTTATTCTCACCAGCCCAATTGGTGGAAAAAGCATCTACATGTTCTGTTTGTGGGCACCAATATCTTGAATTGAACCTTTTAATCTTGCAATTCAGCTCATCAGCAAACCTATCTACGGTGTGTGGGCCCCACATGCTGTCCATAAAATGAAAAAACTGTTGACAAACCCCCCAATCGTCCAAGTCGATCAATCTACTAAGCGAATCCGCTTGTTTGTTCTCATCCCTGGGGATCCACTGCACCTTAAGAGAAATATGATTTTCTCTACAAAACTGAAAAATTGATAGGCTCAATCTGTGCAACTCTGCAACCATACTACCTTTGGCGACTACTGATACCACACCAGTATTATCGGTAAACAATTTTACTGTCTTACCAGACAACATTGGTGCAAATGCTCGCACTGAAAGTTCCACTGCCTTCAGCTCCCTCCAAGTTGAGCTTTGTGCTGATTCAAGAATGCTCCAATTCCTTTGTAACTTGACTCCATTGCAATCAATCACCCACGCCCCACAGCCTGTATGACTTGCATCTGAATACACAATTACCTGTGGAATCGAATATTCAAAGATCATTCGCTTATTCAATCTTATCAAATTGTTCTTCCAGAAAAACAATTCCTCTATGAGCTTACTGTCACTGTGTACTGAATATATTTTGTCCCAATGTGCTCTGACTAAAATTTCATGATGCATGTATCTAGACATCAATTGACAAATCATACAAAAAACTGGATA
This sequence comes from Amphiura filiformis, assembly GCF_039555335.1. Taxonomy (NCBI): domain Eukaryota; kingdom Metazoa; phylum Echinodermata; class Ophiuroidea; order Amphilepidida; family Amphiuridae; genus Amphiura; species Amphiura filiformis. The sequence continues at coordinate 65,309,403 of NC_092633.1, read as the reverse complement.
CAGAGAAATTATCTTGCCAGCCAATGAAGCTATTTGTCTAGCCGAAACGAATGGCAACTTATCTTGCATCGTGGATATGCAATTCATGACATCCAAGATTCTTCTCTGTGAAATCTCAATACACCCTACTTCACTATCCCAATTCAAACCTAACCAGATTAGGGATCTACATGGTGCCCAGTGTGATTTCTCAATGTTTGGCACTAGACCTGCCTGAATCAAATCCCTTTTCACTTGTCTAGAAGAAGAATCACATTCTGCATATGAATTTGCTCTGCCCCACCCGTCGTCCAAAAATAGCACTATAAATGTACCTTGATTTCGCCAGTGTCGGACTAGGGGTTTCAAACATCTTGTAAATACGTAAGGGGCGGTGGCTAGACCAAATGGGAGTACGGTAAAGATAAAATGTCTGCTTCCACTCCCGAAGTCCCAACTGAACCCCAGAAAAGTAGTATGCTCATGGAAAATGTCAATATGGTGATACCCTGATTTTAGGTCAAATGAAAAAAGGAAATCACCTTTCTTGAAATAGCTCAATGCAACTGATCAATCCTCAAATTTGATTTTCTCTTTCCACAAATATTGGTTTACGAAACGAAGATCTAAAATTAACCTCATTTTACCAGAATTTTGTACCAAGAACCGAAAGAGGATTTATCACTGGGGTAAATCTGAACATTCATGAATCAGCCCTTTCAAAAGCAAATCAGAAATCGCATCCTCAACAAACTTTGGCTGATCTAAAGCAGATTTGTTATTCTTGCATAACTTATTGGGAGGAGTGTCAATAAACGGCAGCTTATAACCATGTTGCACCACATCAAGCACAAAGGAAGAATAATAATAATAAATAATAATAAACCATGCTTATATAGCGCTTTACACCAAAGTCCCTAAGCGCTTAAACAAATTATACATAGACAAAAACATAACAAATAAACATTAGTATGCAATTTTAAATAAATAAGTTTTCAGAGATGTTTTAAACTGATTAACAGTCTGAGAGTTTTTCACATGTAATGGTAAACTGTTCCAAAGTTCAGAGGCAGCAATAGAAAATGAGCGATGACCATACTGAAGCACCAATACTCATCCAAAATTGTGCAGCTGCCTTTAATCTCCCCTTTACAATGGGTTCAGTGTTACCCTGTTCATATTCGTAATAATTGTTCATGTAAAAGTCATTGTCGTACCCTTCATTAACTTGAACTTGAAGTCCCTGACTGCCCGCGAAGCTACATGATTGACCGGTCTCAGCCTCTTTCATCCCCATTGTCTTTATCACTAGATTATCTGTATTATAAAGAAAGACAACAAGCAAACAGATTTGTCAACAAGCACATCTCATGTATGTCCTGCCAATGTGCTAAACAAGTTGATATTAAAAAAGAAACATTCGCTTAGTTTTTTATACATAATAATACATCATGCCTTTGCAATGTACTCTAATCGTACATTTATGATCAATCCGATCTTTACCAGGTACTCAACTCATCTTGATATTAATCAATATCGTAACATGGTATACATCCATTCACATTTGCAATGCCTGGCAATCAATGCCAATGATAAATTATCAACATGATTTACGCTGTGACTATCAACACGTAACATCTCGCTTCACAACACATTTAGTACAATGTTTACCGATTGCTACAATACATGGGTTTGCTTCAGCATATGTGCTAAGCCCGAAATACTTTGAACCTGTATTCACCATACAATTACCTGATAGGTATGACTGCATTTCTGTATTGTTTTGACTAGAAGTAGAACAATAATTATCTCTGCCCTGGGCGCCGCCATCTTTGACGCTTGGTTGTTGTGTAAAGGGACAGTTTCTCCTCCAATGGCCGCCTCTGCCACAGGCTTGGGCCTGTCTGATTTTCTTCTCATCATCTGAGTTACTGGCTAAATCGTCGCTCAGATATTCGTCGACCGCTGTCCAGCCTAATAATATTAGAAATATTAAAAAAAAACCAACACCACTATCAATAATAAAAGAATCTCCCTATTATTGTATGAAAAGTATAATAGCTTATCATGCACGCTACACTCATGCTCCTTACACACAATTCCCGGGAATAGGCGATTTTCCGCCAATTATTGATTTTTTCAGAAATCATTAGAGATTTGTACCGGACTTTCAGAATCTCTACGGTTAATCATCTTGAACCTAGATTCATCAGCACATTTACATTTAATAACATAACGTACATCACTATACTGAATTAATTCACACTTCATGTCAAATATTCAACTCCACTAACCTGCGTCTGACTTATCTGCAAGTCTCACCAATTTATTTCTCTTCTTCAAGTCCGCTTCGGTTCGCTTGATTTCTTCCTTCACTAACTCAATCCTCCCGGATTCCAGATGCCCCACGCCTTCTCCAACTTCTCTAACACTTCGAATTAAATTTAAATTGGGACTTGTTCCTTTGAATCTGAAAGACAGCCCGACTCGCGTTTCAACTGTTGAGCCGCCTCCGACAGCTTCTTGTCGCTATCTTCTTTCAATTTTGATATAGAAGTGTCCAGGTAACTCTGAAAATCCTTCAAACTCTCCCTAATGGCTGCGCCTACAGTCGCTGAAATACTCCCTTCACGCTTATCACCCACCTGTTCCTGTTGCTTAGAAGGTCCTGGTATTCCTTCCCCTTCTTCGTGAGACATATTCAAAAACTCTGTGAAACAGTGTAGGCGAGTGACTAGCGCGAAAATCAACACGTCCGTCGTCTATCGTGCGATCTCAGTCAGTGAGCACACCACCTCACTCCGCGCCTCACCACACCTCCTATACCTTGCAAAACATTCTTATGCAAATCGTTAGCTTAGCTATTGATTGAAAATATATATACTTTGTCTACTTTCTTTAACATACAAAACATAGATCAGACAGGTCCACTAATAGCACTCTTAACGTGGGTCTACTTTTCGGTGTAGTGGTAAAAGCCTAACATTTCTCGCCTATTACAAGCGGATCAAACTATAGGCCATAACTGTGTGCAGTCATGTGTCCAAATCAACTTTGACACAAAGTGAAAATTGCAAGTTTTGGAGTTTTGGATCTATACCTTCCATTAGTTTTCTGTAATTTGGAGATTTCTCTATCATTTGCTGTCACTAATATTTCAAATTAAAGAAAACATCCTTGCACATAATGTGGCTGTGAGTTAATGCTCAGAAACTGAAACCTTATTTATCATCAGGGGTAGCACTAGAACTAAACACTCCAGTGTCCGCAGGGACCCCCGAACTTGCAGAAAATTAAAAAGTAGGGGGTCCGGAGTAGAGTTTGGTGAGTCCACGTTGCACAAATGAGTACGGTCTGCAATAGCGCTAGATTGAAAAACTGGGGGTCTGCAGGGACCCATGAACTTGCAGAAAATTTAAAAACAGGGGGTCCGAACTCTATTTTGGTGGGTCCGGGACCCCAAAAAGCAACTTAGCGCTACCCCTGTTTATCATGCATACTGTATCTTGGTATTCAAAAAAGTGTTTGTTTTTTTGTGGTTTTTTTTAATAAGATGAGTGTTGCCAAGATTTTATTTTGTTTATTGTACCTACTAGTTCTGGCTCTAATGTTAAAACTTTCTTATGTTGTAATATTTGTTATAGATATTTTTCATATTGATTGGTTGACTTTTTCACATCTTGTCGATTGTAGTCGGTGGATGTCGCCAGATTTTCCAGCGGCATCCACGGTTGCTGTCGCTTTGTCACTCGTAATCCATCCTTACCCCAATATATATGAAGACTGAACTACAACACAAAATGCTACCTGCCTGAAATTTGTGGTTGTTGAAACTACAACATAGACTTATATTTTAAACAGACAATCCAGCAATGGTCAAATCCAGCATCATCCTTTAATAAGGTTCAAATTGTTCCATGATGTGCAAAAGATGAAAAGAGCTTGTTACCACATATTTGTCAAAGCGTAGCCTTGATATTTTTTGTGTAGACACAAAAGGCAGGCAACGGCATGCATGATTTGTTAGAGTTCTCATTACATACCAATCACAGGGACTTTGCCTGTTGGTGCACTGTCTGTACTTCTTTATTATATGAACTACAACCGCTGTCTAGCAGAATGGTCCACTTGCATGTAGTATAAGACAGGTTGCAAATTGTTGTCACTTTGCCCTCTTTCTTACTTGTAACTGATGTGCTCTAACATTTTTTAAAGTTCCTTGCTTTGTTATTTCATAAGCAAGTTGTTATTTTTTCATTGATAAGACAACAGTTTTTGAAATAATATTATTTTTATCCATCAGGAGGCTGAAAGAAAGGATAACTCAGTTAGATTTAGAAAATACAGCCCTAGCGAGGGCAGCAAACAAGAAGCAGATAAGTGAAGTGGAGGAGATTTCCAATACTGCCACAGTCACAGAAATTATTGAGAAGATTACACAGCTGAAAGGATTACTTAAATTGGCTAATAAAGACTCAGATAAACCAGTTGATATAGATGGTAAGGTGTTAGTCATGAAGCTGAAATTTATCACTGACTACCCAGTGAACACAAACTCATTTCAATGTGTTAAAATATTTTTCTTTTATTTAACTTTAAATGTTGAGTTATTGAAGTATTAAGAAAATGTTTCAAAATGTTCTGTATCAAATAATATTGTCAATGCCTCAATAACATTATGCTCTAATGTTTTGTGGCAATTTTTAAAAATGTTTTATAAATTGACATTTAAATGTTTCCGTAACCTTTGTGTGCACCCGCTTGAAAATGTTACAAAACTTGTGTGTTTGCTGGGTAATAAGGTGAATTGATACTTCTTTTGCATGAAAATACATAATTTTTATATATCCAAGTACTTATTGATGAGACAATTTAGGTTTATCATATCGTATCAATAATGTACACATGCCAGCGGGGCTAGTAGATTAGAGTTTTGCAGACCTGGCATCGACAGTACAGGCCAGTATTATGCGGGCGTGTGTAAAAATCCAGCCCTGTTACCTAGGCCCTGAATCAGAATGATAGCTTATGTCTTTTGACAGTAGAAGTTGAGCAACCCTGTTGTTGATTTTTCAGAAGTGTGCAATATAAATGTAGAAGATGACAGCAGTAGATGTACAAATCCAGATCACCGAGCATGTCAAAATGAGCTCAAGCAACTCAAAGAAGAGTTTGAACGCTACAAGACTAGGGCACAATCAGTACTCAAAAACAAAACGTACAAGGTAAGTAGATGCTTATCAAAGCCTCTTGATCTTATTATTGTATTGTTTATTTCCAGCGTACTCATTAGCTTAGTTGGTAGATCATTAATCAATAATTTGGGAGGTCCTGGGTTTGACTCCTGCAGAGTCAGTGAGATTATTTCACAGACTGTTGCTTACTTAATGCAGTGAAATGTGTTATGCTGGTTTCATACTGCTTGTCGCTGAGTGGCACGATGCTTCATCAAGTCACCAAGCAGCATGCCACTTGCTGCTAAGTGGTGTGATGCTTCATCAAGTCACCAAGCAGCATGCCACTTGCTGCTGAGTGGCATGATGCTTCATCAAGTCACCAAGCAGCATGCCACTTGCTGCTGAGTGGCATGATGCTTCATCAAGTCACCAAGCAGCATGCCACTTGCTGCTGAGTGGCATGATGCTTCATCAAGTCACCAAGCAGCATGCCACTTGCTGCTGAGTGGCATGATGCTTCATCAAGTCACCAAGCAGCATGCCACTTGTCGCTGAGTGGCATGATGCTTCATCAAGTCACCAAGCAGCATGCCACTTGCTGCTGAGTGGCATGATGCTTCATCAAGTCACCAAGCAGCATGCCACTTGCTGCTGAGTGGCATGATGCTTCATCAAGTCACCAAGCAGCATGCCACTTGCTGCTGAGTGGCATGATGCTTCATCAAGTCACCAAGCAGCATGCCACTTGCTGCTGAGTGGCATGATGCTTCATCAAGTCACCAAGCAGCATGCCACTTGCTGCTGAGTGGCATGATGCTTCATCAAGTCACCAAGCAGCATGCCACTTGCTGCTGAGTGGCATGATGCTTCATCAAGTCACCAAGCAGCATGCCACTTGCTGCTGAGTGGCATGATGCTTCATCAAGTCACCAAGCAGCATGCCACTTGCTGCTGAGTGGCATGATGCTTCATCAAGTCACCAAGCAGCATGCCACTTGTTGCTGAGTGGCATGATGCTTCATCAAGTCACCAAGCAGCATGCCACTTGCTGCTGAGTGGCATGATGCTTCATCAAGTCACCAAGCAGCATGCCACTTGCTGCTGAGTGGCATGATGCTTCATCAAGTCACCAAGCAGCATGCCACTTGCTGCTGAGTGGCATGATGCTTCATCAAGTCACCAAGCAGCATGCCACTTGCTGCTGAGTGGCATGATGCTTCATCAAGTCACCAAGCAGCATGCCACTTGCTGCTGAGTGGCATGATGCTTCATCAAGTCACCAAGCAGCATGCCACTTGCTGCTGAGTGGCATGATGCTTCATCAAGTCACCAAGCAGCATGCCACTTGCTGCTAAGTGGTGTGATGCTTCATCAAGTCACCAAGCAGCATGCCACTTGCTGCTGAGTGGCATGATGCTTCATCAAGTCACCAAGCAGCATGCCACTTGCTGCTGAGTGGCATGATGCTTCATCAAGTCACCAAGCAGCATGCCACTTGCTGCTGAGTGGCATGATGCTTCATCAAGTCACCAAGCAGCATGCCACTTGCTGCTGAGTGGCATGATGCTTCATCAAGTCACCAAGCAGCATGCCACTTGTCGCTGAGTGGCATGATGCTTCATCAAGTCACCAAGCAGCATGCCACTTGCTGCTGAGTGGCATGATGCTTCATCAAGGCATCAAGCAGCATGCCACTTGCTGCTGAGTGGCGTGATGCTTCATCAAGTCACCAAGCAGCATGCCACTTGTTGCTGAGTGGCATGATGCTTCATCAAGTCACCAAGCAGCATACCACTTGCTGCTGAGTGGCATGATGCTTCATGAAGTCACCAAGAGGCATGTTGCTCAGATGCAGCAGCATGACTGTTAAAGCCAATGTTGCTGCTTTGTGCTGGTTGATTTGTTCTTCATACGTCTCCTGAATTGACTTGAATTCAGCTCATGAAGGAGTGATCGATATTGGCTTGCTGCTGGTCACCGCAGGCATTGCTAGGCTGATTGCGTACGACATAAAAATTATCGTCAAAGTGGCAAGCAGCAAGAAACCTGCTTTAGGATCAATGTCTTAACCATTTTTTAATATTCTCTATAGGATACATCCAACAACAAAGAGATAGAGACACTGCAGTCACAAACCAATGATTTCAGAGAGCGTGTATCAATATTGAGGCAGCAACTAGATGACGAAGAGGCAAATCATAAACAAACAGTAAGTTCTTTTTCTAAGAATAGCAACATGGAATGGCAAATATATGCATTTAATATCAGGAGCTGACATTAACCATTAGGCTAAAAAAAATGTTTGGTTGCCCTCAACCGACCGACCCAAAAAATTGGAAATCTTGGGTCGTTTTTTTTTGGCCTTATGACAGTACAATTTGCAAATCAAAGAATTGGTTGATTTAGAGTTTGTATGTCAAACCCAAGAAACTTACATTATTATCCACTTGCATTTGTTTACAATAGCCACATTCACAGAATTGTCACTTTGTATCTGCATGATTATGCATACACAGGGAAGTAGTCAAAATACTGCACTCTGATGCTGTTGCAATCGACCAATGACATGTTGAGATGGCCTAATAATATTTTATACATACCATTCAATGGCTCAAATCAATGACATTGTTATATAATACAGTTTAATCAGTTACTGTTTTGTATGTATACAACTTTGACCCCTAAGCCCTATCTGTAAAGTTTTCTGTTGATCCATTTTATTTTCCCTAATATTTTAGGTAAGTGACTACCAAACCAAGGTTTCACATCTGCAAGAAAGATACAAACAAGATCTAATGCAGAAAGAAGTTGACTATAAGGTAAATATAAAGAAGAAAATGGACCATGTGTTCATATGCTTGATTCAACTCCCAATAGACAAGACTGTAGATGTACTTCCAGTGACCTGACCTTGCCTTTGTTTTCTTTATTATTATTATTATTATTATTGTTATTATTATTTCAAGGATTTATTGAGTGCATTTCCACAAAGTCCAATGCGATTTACATAATAAAAATACATACAAAGTATGACTACAAGAGACATAAATACATATCAAAAGCCTTATATAAAAAAAGGAAACATTACCAATTTCAACAACAAAAATGTACATAAACATACCAGCGTGGAAATTCAAAAGAATAAATTATTAAAACCATTGTATTCATATGAAACATCAGAGATATATTAAAAACTAACATACATAAAAGTAGCCAAAGTCCTCCACAGGGCCTTTTTGAAATGTTAGTATTCTTGTTAAGTGATCCACAGTACCTTTTTGAAATTTTAAAGAAGAAACAAAAAAGGAGAGAAGATGAAGAAAGAAGTCACTTATCTTTTTCCATGTGTTATTGCTACTTAGTATTGATCATTGTATAGGTATCTAGATACCATTTTGTGTATGTTATAGCAAAGAGTTTCATGTGTTATTGCTACTTAGTATTGATAAATAGTGCTGAACACTTTTGTTCATTGTATAGATATCTAAATATCATTCTGTATATTGTGTATCTTACAGCAAAGAGCTGCAGACTTGGAGCAGCAAGTTCACAGGCAACGTGACAGAACCATGGCTCTAGTAGCAGAAAAAGACAGAGAAATTGATAATTTGAGACACCAACTGCAGAATAAATATGGTGCTGTTGGAGGGTAAGTAAGCCATTACATGTGGTTTGTATTGTATCTATAAGGTTATGAATTAGAATCAAAGAATGGTCATGAAATTATTTAAGCTTCTGAAACTAATAATGTATTGTCCATAGAACAACATGCCAAAAGCCAACTTCTAAGTCAATTCAGTGAAAGAAACTTGTATCGCTGGGCAGAGGCAGAAACAAAAATTATATTGTTATTCTCTAACTTGAAAGAAATAATAGCAGGTAAACGAAATGAATGAAACGGATAGAATAAAGGCAAATGGAATACAGTTTTTTGATGAAAGACTAATCAAGGGAATATGAATTTGTCAATGCAAGCAAAGAATGTCACATTCAAGTAACATCTCATATACAGCTAGGAAGCAGGGGAATAAGCTCTAGTTTCTCAAGTCTATAAGAATGTGTTTATTTTCATAATATAACCCATTATCATAGTGCAGTTTGGCTAATTTAGATTAGTTATTTATCTTTTTAAACTTGCTAGCTATCTTGTTTCATCTGAACTTAGTTGTATATTTTTGCTGTTATTTCTAGTGACTTTCCCGAGAGACAAATATCTGATGATGCAAGCGTGTTCACAGATGCTAGTGGAAGTGACGATCAACAAATACATTCGGATGTAGATGAAACACTATCACAACTCACAAAAACACCTTCTGCAATGGTAAGGCAATTATGTACTCCCATGATGGGTAACTTAATTTATGCATATTTTACTTTTCTGATAGCTGTCAAAAATACAAAAAATATTTTGAGCAAAAACTCCTGGTTCAACTTCAAATCATAATTCAAAAGTTTGTTTTCTACTTGAAAAACAACAAAATATTTGTTCATTTCTCTCAGCTATAAGTATACCATTAGGTGTAGCTTAGCAAGCCATGTAAAATGTTATGTATGAATACTGTCTGTCATGTAAGGTTATGTAAAATGCTATATTTTATAATCTATTTTAAATGAAAATTAGTTTTTATGGCCAGGAAGGACACTGACAAACACATTTTATTTATGAGCCTTTTTTTGTAGTTCTGGATATGGGCACACAATATTTTTTTGACAAACCTTCTCCACTGTGGTTTTCAACAACATATAACATCTTCCTTGTCATCCTATATCCTTATTAGGTGCAGGGCAATGGTTCTTCACTCCTCCACTTTGCAGAAGAACGTGCACGTAAAGAAGTTGAATTAAGGTCAATTAAACAACAAAAGCAGCAGACAGAGGGCGCTTTACGTCAGTTACAAGATAAGCATATGATGGCTGTAACAGGGTATGAAGAACATGTGCAGCAACTACAGGATGAAGTGGAAAGGTGGAAAAGAAATAGGTAAGGTGGACAGTATGGTGCAGTGGCTAGGTTCAATCCCAACAATTGCGACTTGGAAAAATATGATGAGTTCTCTTGATAAAATGCCATTTAAAATTGGGTAAATGCCCTTGCTCTTCATAGGGGATTTTAAGCTCTTGTTCCCATGTGCAATACCATACTTATCCAGGATACTTATACACTGCAAGATTCTTGTTGTGGCCATCTACACTGTTGCCAAGATACCTGACTGGTGCACACAAAGTACCTACATAGTTCCAATGCTGCTACTGCACAGGACCCAGTAGTGGTACTGCACTGTTACTACACTGATACTCCCATGGTACTGCACAGTACCATCCCAAGTACCTTGGTGACAGTGTGCCTGTGCAGGCTGCCCCAATAGGAATCTTGGAGTGTGTATTTAGCTCACAGTCAGTGTGGAAAAGAGTAGGATATTAACCCTTCAAAACCCACAGTGTGTTGATCTTCACTTAGTGCTTAGTGAAGTTTGCATTATAATAAGAAGGGTCCCTTCCACTGTCCAGTTCCTATTATGGCAGCTTGCTATCTAAGGCTGGTCTGTTATCATATTCTGGCAAACTGTACCAAGGGAATCTTATGTGATATATGACATAATATTTGCCACTTGAATTTCATCAGGAACAAATGACACAACTAAGCACAGGATGTAATTGAAAAGAAACACATCTATCATCTTCATGTAAGCTGTACATGGCTGCCAGCAAGTGCTTGTTGTAAACTACCCAGAGCATCTATAGAAAAGTGATGGCCACCTGCAACCATAATCGTTATCCTAGCCCAAACATCTTATCCTAACCCAAATCATAAACCTAATCTCTTGGGTGGCAGTCTGGCAGATAATCTAAAGTCTTGCCAAATATTTAAAACTATACTCTGATCAGCTTGTAATAGGCGGGCCTCATAACATCGTGGATTGATATAGAATGGCGTACACACAGCTGGGCGCAGCATCTACGCGAACTGCGCTTTGCGTAATGCGTGAATGACGCACGCTTTTGTGAATTTATGTGTGCAGTAACAAAAACCGAATAATTCTCGCCTAATAAGAGCTGATCATAGTATAATACATTTCAGAAGAATCTGTCTTATTCCAGTGCTATCAGAAAAAAAACAAAGCATTTGAGGTGGCAAAGTCAAGTTCTAATTTTGTCTTATGTTTCACCTCTGAATCAGGTTTCAAGAATGTTATATTTTGCTTTGTTGTCTTTCAGATCCAGGGAAGGTACAAACCTTGAATACCTCAAGAATGTTGTCCTTTGTTATCTGCAAACAGAGAGTCATTCCAGTAAAGTACAGATGTTTAATGCTATAGCTGCAATACTCCAATTCACTCCAAGAGAGGTACGTATGCTCTTTACTATCTAGGATTGTTGTCCTTTGTTATCTGCAAACTGAGAGTCATTCCAGTAAAGTACAGATGTTTAATGCCATAGCTGCAATACTCCAATTCACTCCAAGAGAGGTACGTATGCTCTTTACTATCTAGGATTGTTGTCCTTTGTTATCTGCAAACTGAGAGTCATTCCAGTAAAGTACAGATGTTTAATGCCATAGCTGCAATACTCCAATTCACTCCAAGAGAGGTATGTAATGCTCTTTACTATTTAGGATTGTTATCTACAAACAGAGAGTCATTCCAGTAAAGTGCAGATGTTTAATGCCATAGCTGCAATACTCCAATTCACTCCAAGAGAGGTATGTAATGCTCTTTACTATTTAGGATTATTTTAAAAAGTACAAATTAGAAGAAATATCTTTTAAACTGGGTGTGTTCATTTGTTTTAAAGCAGTGATAAAATTAATCTAAAATGATTCAAATCCTGAACTGGTTTTGTGCAGACACCCTGAAAGCTGTGGGAAATCCTGATTAGACTGGATGTATTTCGATGCAAGAGCAGATTGTTCAATTACACGTATGGGAGGCTCTATGCTCTTGCAATGACACACACAAATTCTCACCAGACTCCTATGGACTATTATGGACCTATGAATGCAACTTTTAAAATGGCCTCTTTTTTACATAATGAACCATTGTGACCGAATGCAATGATGTGTGATGCTATAAATTGGTCCAGATGTGTACAACAAATAAGGCTACACATACCTGTTTACATTTTTACATGTCGTAAAACATTTTTTGATTGGTTTCAAAAATCGTCTGGGGAATTCACTCGGTCGGACATCCGGGAACATTGTCCCCTTCGTCCCCTTTGCACAAGCGCGCGCATAGCAACCAGCTCTAGAAAGGGGAACTGCACATGCGCACACTAGTTTTACAAGGCTATTTCCCCTTTGTGACGTCAGCCCGACCAAGAGAATGTATAAGTTGTGGGACCTATATATGTAAGCACCCAAATGATACAGGTGTTAATTTGCTAATATAAAGCTATAGTAGAGGGAAAAGTTAAGCCGGAAAGATATGGATGCCCAAGATGGCTGATATTTTTGGACATTAATCAGAAGTGGAAAACCTATTTTCTCAAGATTTTTGTATGTTTAATCTATCCAGATTGATTATTAGGCTATGATTTGGTAGGTGATCAGACCCCACTGATAATTATATATAAATGGAATATATTTGTTCTTTTTCCATCACAGAAAGATGTGGTTTTGAAGAAACAAATGGCAGGCTGGTGGAAATAACAGTGTTTCTACATGCAGATTGCGATGTGTTTTTAAATGGAGAAAAGTTTATCAACTTTCTTAAAGCCAATGCCAGTATGTATGTTCTTGTCATTGCAAGTAAGTAAAGTGCCTTTGACCGCATACAATGTGAGCTGATTGAGCATGGCTAGACAATCTAAGCTGGACCTACCCATGGAAAATACATGGTGAACACTCTAAATCTGACGTATAACAGTACTGCTGAGGATTTTATTGACAAGTGATATTGGATGCAACATTCTGGGTATAAGAAAGCAATGGTACAATATTTGAATTATGAAGGTGATGCTGATTATATACCTGTTTTTAACAACATGCAATGATCTACTGTAGATGTTTCTTTGAATGGAGCTATTTGGACAGTTTTAGGAAATTGGTAACAAATGAAACACAACAGTCTATAATGTAAAAAGAATAATGTCCATGTTCTTTGTGCCTCATAGTTAAATGAACAGACATAGGGTATTACATAATGTCCCACCTATTCCATATAGTTTCCATTCTAATGACAGTATTTAGACCACTGAGTGCCTTAATTTGTATCTTTATTACAATTTCTGATCACAAGTGAAATTTTGCAGTTGCTTTCTGCATGTGCTGGAGACAATTGTATTGCAGAAAAATCAAAGTTTACTCCACAGGATAAACCAAATTTGCATAAAATTGTATTCTTTGCACTGACATTGAGCAGATCATACTTTTTACTCTTCAGAGCCATATTTGTATTGTGGGTATAATTGAGTGTTGGTGTTGTACAAAATGCTGATTTGGGTTTACGTTGATTGTAGTACAAAGAGAGCTCATGTTCTTAATGTAATAGAGCTGTTCACTTTGGAATACAAGTCATTATGTGACATTGTATACCATAAAACCTCGTCTACAAGCATATAGAGTGTTTTTAACGAAAGCTAAATTAATACGAAACTGCCGCAATTATGCCAATGCAATAAATTGGATATACAATAATACTTGTTTGTATACGCTTGTTTGGGTAATTTATTTGCTCAAATTCCATGATATTATGAAGAGCGCATGGATTAATTAAGCTTTCACCAAAAACACTCTCTATGCTTGTAGACGAGGTTTTGCGATAGTAAGAAATCATGATGGTTAAGGAGACTTATTTTAATTTTGGGTTAATATTTTTGTGCAATGAGTGAAAGAGTTCTAAATAATTGTATGTCTTGGTGAACAGCTGAAATTGCCTCTTACTGCAAATTGTTATTATTGTAGTTTTCTACAAACATAAGATGTATGCATAAAGACAAGATAATTGCACATTTTGTCTGCATCTCAATGGATCTTGGTTTTTATAGCTCATAGGATGGGCATTTATTTCATAATCATGAGATTTAGACAAAAAGTACAGCTATTAGGTCAATTAAATTATTGTTGCCTGGCTCAGAGATAAATACAAAATTTTGTTGTTTTGTTTTTCAACAAATTTATCAAACAATCAATGGAAATGACATGGTTGTACAAAATCTTTGTCAAGAATACATTTTTGGCCTGTTTTCTGTCCAGTCTAGATTTCCCTATTATTTGGAAGAAGGCTATCACATTATGACATAGTGATGTTGTAGGAGGCATGTTGGTACTTCTTGTACATATCACTGAATAGAAGAGACCATATAATGAAGGACAGAGATAAAAAGAATTTATTGTGTCTGACGTCATCTGTCAATCAAACTCGAGCACAGTTTTTTTTACAAATGCCGATGATGACTTGTTGAACGCGGCGGTATAATCAGGCGCCTTATTGTTAATTTTGTACCTTCAAACCGGATACAAACCATCTCAAAAGTTAGGTCTTTATAGTAGGAAACTTTTTTTTGTGAAGGCACCATGTCAACAATGCCTAGAAATTGTGCTTTTTGCCTTGTAAAAAGTACATAATTTTTCGCCATTTTCTGCTATTCATGATCGGCACCAGATAAATCAGCCTTCCTTTTATGCGCTATTAACCTGTGTAAACCAGTGTAAACCTGTGTAAATTGACAGTGACATTAGATGTGATCAATTCTTTTTATCTCGGTCTTTCATTATAGCAATGCATTTGTACCAACAAGAATAGCATAGAATGTTTAATATGGAATTCCAGAGCGGAGTGACTATTTTCACTCTTACTAGTTGTATGAGATGTGAATGGATGATAAACACATCATGGGGGTATCTTAGTCACTGTACTCTTTGTCCCAAAGTAACTAGACCTCTGCATGTTGATAAAGTGAGTGACTACAGTTTATCCACACTGAAGTACAAAGTGACAATGCGCGCGTATACAGCGCGTTAGCAGTGCGTAGTGCTGTGTCTCTGCTGCAGGTATGCGCGTCTTCAAAGTCGGCACAATGTGTGCGTCTGCGTCTGTACTTTGTACTTCAGAGTAGACAGACTGTAGTGGCTGTATTCAATGTTTAAATATTTAATGCAGACTTGTTCAGATATATTTTTTGTTTTATGAACTTTACCAATTCTTCATTGTGGTATCTGGTTTGCCCATTTTATTGTAACTGGGAACATTCTGAAAATAATATGTGTTTTTGAGTTGGAGCCATAAGGCATATTGCTGATAGTGATCGAAAGGCAAAGTGATGCATGCTGGGGACAGAAAGGGTTATTATAACTTGTAAGAGACTTTGTTTCAGTAAACTAGATACAGAGTCAGAGATGAAAGCAATTCTAACTTGGAAATTGCATGATACGCATCATGTGCTTGCAGAATGGTAACTTAACTTATCATAACTTCTAACTAAAACTTCAATTTGCAGACAATTGATGCCATTTTTAAATGGCACAAAAAAGCTTTTGTTTGTGATAAGTTTTCATATTTTCATGTCAAACACACTGGTATGGTATGTTTTGCTATAAAATGCTGCTATAAAAGATTCTGTATTATAAGATGTACAAATCAACGAGTGAGTGCAATATAGTCGTATATTGTTAAAATATTGGTAAATTCACACAGCTATTTTACAAGTCTTAGAAGCAATTATTTAAATGTTAACTAAATAATTAAAAACCAATAAATGAGTAAATAAATTGAAACACAAACAACCTGCAAAATGACCAAAATGTTTGATACCATGATGGTTGACTATATTGCACTCACTCACCCTGCAAACTTAAAGGAAATAATGATGTGATGTGACCAAGCAAGACCAAGCAAGTCCTTTGTTACAGATTTCAAGAAGGCCCTATCTGCAATAGTTGCCCTTATAGACATTTGACCATTATATACTATACATCTGACAGCTATTACAGACAGGGATGTACTTGAACACCCGCCCAAATGCCAGGGGCGGGTAACTTTGCTGTCGGGCAGGTAAATTTTCAAAAGTGCCCGCTCTTCTGGCAGGTACGAAATTGAGGATGATACTGTAGTATCGCAACCCTCAGCTGAGCTATTCTTGGATGTCTTTTCCGAACTTTTCTAGACCACTTACTTTTTGGTGATTGTGTTCAGAAAGTCCAAAAAAGGGCAATATTTAGGGGGTTTATGTCCACTTTTTACCAAAAATTGGCATTAGCGCCTTTTTTTGTTCGAAAAGATCCACATTTTGGAAGTCTCTCCCAATAATTATGAGTACGGGCCTGATGATTCAAAGTGTGTGTGAATCGTTGTGGATAGTGAAATATCATATGAATAGGTTCCTTTTCCCATAGACACACAAAAATAATGCAAAGCAACACTGTCAGTAAGTTAGATGTTTGCAAATTGTGCTTCTTTAATATAACTATTGAGTGTGGCTCAGGCATGCACAATTTTTGTCGGGCTGGTAACTTTTACCTACCCGACTGGCTAGTGGTCAAAAAAGTTAGTGTACACCCCTGATTTCAGATGTGGTCTTCTTGCACTAACTTGTTGATATGTCCAAGAAAAGTGTTTTCAAACTTGTTTTCAATTGTCTACAGCATTAAAAATGATCCTATCATAGGAGCTTAGTCCAATATCATGGCAGTTTTTGGCATATTGTAGCCTATGAACATTATCAAATGAAAAACAAAATAGATATTGCCAGACCAACGACTCTGGATAGAGGTAGTCATTGTGACGTCAAAGCTGCCATCTTGTGGGTACAAGTGCCTTGTTGCTAAGATCACCGCGTTGACGCTTGACTGAAGAGGGGCATCATGTGCTGCGACCTCCGCATAATCGGGGGCATAATGTCTAACGCATGACATGCAGAACGGCAGTACCCACAAGATGGCGGATCCTGCAGAAAAGGCTGACAGCCTCTATTGTTCCATTGTGTTACAAATGCCAATAATTGAACAATTGATGATCTAGTCTGCAATCTCTGCATTTATAAAAAATTTAAATTATTTAAAAATGTCTTCTTGTTTGTATATAATTCAAATATTTATTTTTATATAATGAGAAACATAATTGCATGTATTATGTATTGTATATGATACCACAACAGTAAAAATTGAACCAAAGATCTGCTTGTATTGTAGCTTCTTCAAAGGAACTGGGATTGCCTGCTATTCAGGCTTAATACTATTTAGAAGAGGTATAAAACTATAAAAGTGTTTGTGAAGTCATGAACTGAATGCTTTTAAGCATTTATTGAGTCTCGCTGTGACTTAAATTTAATGATTGGCAAAATGCAATGTGCATGTGGGACACAGTTATTATATTGGAGTTAAAAATATTGTAAAGATTCACATTTTTTAAGTATTGGAATTGTTTTATTTTAGGTGATGCCTCCACAAGAAGATAATGGAGAGACATGTAGTGTAATGGGTCCAAATATTTTATGTTTCACAAATTATTTCTTTTAATTAAAACATGAAACTGAAATCAGTGTTTGTTTTTACTGCAAAGTCAAATTTGATGAAACAAGATTCCATTTTTTTAAATTGTTTTCTTTAATATTTCATGTGAAATCACTCCAGGTAGGGGTTTGGTTTAAATATAATTAAGGTGTTGTGTAAAGCCATAATGTATGATTATAAGTTACGATTATGAAATTGGTTATTTTTTTCCAAAACCTCATTTTTTTGGCATATTTGGTAATGTTCACACACATCCCAGTTTGTACCTAAATGGAATAGGCTAAATTTGTGTTTGTAGTTCAGCAGAGCAATAGAATTCCATGTTAAACAGCATGATTAGCCCACTTTACCTTGTTATTTTAACTTAAAATTGCAAGACACCCTTCCCAGCAGTTATTTCTAATATTATTTCAGCATTTTGGGTAAAGAATTCAAAACCAAATCAAAATTTGACGGAAATCATACATTATATGGCTTTAAGTGTACCATGTAAGATATAAAAACAATAATGGGAATAACAAGTTTCAACTTGATGATTGCTGTCTATTGTGTCCATGGCATTGGTGGAAACAGCCGTTTTTGGATATTTGGTAAATGACAAAAAAATTGAATTTGTGTAGCAGGTGGTAGACAGCTAAATTAAATTAATCCCACATTTCAATAATAACAGAAAGTACATGCACCATAAATATATAATGCACAAGAAAAGTTAATTAAACAAGCAGATAAATGAACCATCTGTGACATTGTGTTTTCTTAGTTCTTACAAGTGGTATGAATGTTTATCAATGGCTCAGCGGCAAAAAGGCGTACATGTCCATTTGGTATTGCTTTTAGTTGCCTGTGATGTGCACAAGTTCATTTTGTGCTGTCCACTCGTACAAGGTATGCATTGCTTTGAGTGAACTCTTGCATATTGCAGCCAATTGCATTGTACCATGGCAGCCAGTGGACATGTATCTTTCTCCGCTGAGGGATCAAAAAATGAAATGTAGCCCAAATGCCCAGGGTCCATGGTAGGGTGTATGAATAACTAAAGCCATGATATTTCCGTGTTACAAAATTTAAATTCTGTGTTACAAATAGGACGATTCTGTGATTTTCCGTTTTACATTATAAAGCACTGAAAAGTGCATACATTCCCATACAAGCATGTTTTTAAAAGTGTAATTTGTCTCATAATTATATGTACCTTTTTACTGTAGTCTCCCGCCAACATCCCCATTAAAATTAAGCATCATCAATTGTCTTGTGTGTACTTACGATAGCTGTATCGGACATGATCTTGCATCATAGGCCTAGAATAAATGCTAGAATGGATTGTTTAATGGTTGATTACTGCTAAATTATCACTTTTCTTTGGTTTTTTTTGCAAATCAACACAAAAGTTAGACATTTTACACAGATTTTCACTACTTTGTGGCATTTTCAAATTTCCGTGAGCAAACCCCGAATTCTGTGAATTTTTCTGTTTTTCCGTATCACGGAGAAATCATGGCTTTATGAATAACCAGGCGTTACCCCAACCGGAACTAGCTACGAGATCTTTGTCATCACCAGTGTCTGCCCCACAATACAAATGCAGTACTAGTACTGTATAAGTGGTAATTTTCGTGAGGGTTTTACTTTCATGATTAGAGCTCCAACCGCCAATACATGTATTTCCAGTATAGGGAAGGACGGGCCAATCGCAAAAATAATATTCGCGAAAATGTGTCTCTCACTCTTATTCGCGAAAATAACTATATGCGAAAATAACTATACGCGAAAATAACTATACGCGAAAATTACCACTTGTACAGTAATAGAGAGAGCTGATATTGAATATGAAATTTGCGTCCATGGGGGATCTCACTGGAGACCTCTCGCACCAAAGATGGACCTAAAAGACCACTGGACCATGTTGCTCATTCTACAGCTATGGAACATTTAGAGATGAACTCTGCTTCCAATGCTATGCTAAATGCTTAATTCTTAGTAGCACCAGCTTATTTCACATACTCTACTTAAAGTTTAGATAGTATAAAGAGATTGAAAGATGCAAATTAAAACACAAACGTAAAATGTTTGTCCAATTTTATTACAACATTTCTTTCCCTTGAGATCAGATGAGATGAGATGAGGTAAGAAGTAAGGTTACATATCGTTATGAATTTGGCAGGCAGCTGAATCCGTATTTGGTTTTTTTTAGCAAATTCATGTTACACATGAATTATTTTTGAATTGGCAAACAAGGGAGCAACACTTCAGATAATAGAAGGTAGCATATCAATTTTTTAAAGGTGATCAGTGTGATAGGTAAACAAAAGAGGGCAGCATGCAGGGTTAGCTAACAGTACAGCACCATTAAAGGTCCACAAACGTTGGCCTGGTCAACTGCCAGGTTTGTGCAGGAACTAAATACCAACGATTACTAAATGTTTATACTAGGATTTGGGCAGGTAACCCTGTCCTTATATATCACAATGTTCTTTTAGATGGTCAAGACCTTGGTGAGTTGGACACTTTTATTATCATGGATTATGTTATGCCATAAAATGCTGAGCTTGTGTAACATTTTATGAATAAATCCAGATGTGCTGTTAACCCTTTAAGAAATTGATATACTGCTCTCTGTAGCTAAAGTGTTCATCACTAATTCAAAAGTAATTCATGTATAACATGAATTTACCAAAAGACTAATATGGATAAGGCTGTCTGCCAAATTCGTAATGATATCAAACAAGCTTACATTCCAAGTACACTTGAGAATTTTGGATGTTTTTTATTTTTATTTGGCACACCCTACAAATGCTATGTGCATATACAGGGTTCAAAAGAAATAACTCCCCCCATAAAATTACAAAATATTTCTTTGCATAACTTGACAAACATTTGGTTGATTTGAAAAATTTAAAAACCTGTGAATAGAGGAAACTTTTTGCTACCCTCCCAATTTTCTTCTTTTTGAAAATCATTTTTTGTTGGTCAAAAATTATCACATTTTCCAAAAATGATGCTTTCAGAAAAAGTTGCACTTTTCAACATCCTATACATGTAATGTACAAAAGCGTTCTCGATATCAATGTGATCAATGTAAATTTTTAGTTAATTGGT
Source organism: Amphiura filiformis (assembly GCF_039555335.1). Classification (NCBI taxonomy): domain Eukaryota; kingdom Metazoa; phylum Echinodermata; class Ophiuroidea; order Amphilepidida; family Amphiuridae; genus Amphiura; species Amphiura filiformis. The sequence goes on along the minus strand of NC_092633.1, from coordinate 65,288,703 downwards.
CTTAAATTTTATGTATCCGATTACTCAGTCACCCATGCAATCATCTTTCGATATAAAACAATGATTCATTGACATGAATTTCGACATGAATGGGGTTTTCAGTCGGTGTTTCAAAAATGGTAAAATCACTATAGGAGTAAAAATAAGGTTTGCAGTGTGATGCTTATTTCTTTCGCTGACTAGAAGAGATGAAAAATTTACTTGCAAATTGTAGACTGAAACAGTTACAAAGATCTATAGCAACGGCTCACTTGAATAAAGGCGTACATGACAACGAAGAAATGGCCAACAAAGATTGGAGGTTGGAAGTCAGCATTCAGCCAATTAACTGCATACAGCCAATCTCTTGTGGCCACATCATGAGTTTTACACCTTTATCCAAGAAAGCCACCATTTTAAATCAAAATGCAAGATGCTTCAATTGACCCAATACAGGTAAATGTTCAACCTTTTGGTCAAATTTATGCTTGGAGAGCTCATTTCTCCTTCCTAGTGATTTTATCATTTTGAAACAACAGCTGAGTAAAAACTTCAAAGAAAATATCATTTTACGCCGAAATTAAGTTCAACAAATCTTTGGTTTGCACTGAATGATGGTTGCATGGGTGCCTGGAGGATCGGAGACAGAAAGTTAAAGGAACAAACCAAGATTTAAATCAACCTTAACATCGAGAACGTTTTGTACATAATGTGGTAAAGTGCAACTTTTTCTGAAAGCATCATTTTTGGAAAATGTGATTATTTTTGACCAAAAATATTGTTTTTGGAAATGCAACAACTTTGGGAGGGTTGAAAAACGATTCCTCTATATTCACAGCTTTTTGAATTTTTTAAATCAACAAAATATATGTCAAGTTATGCAAAGAAATGTTTTGTAATTTTAAGGGGGGAGTTATTTCTTTTGAACCCTATATTAGACCATGCAGCTGATATTTTTACATTATTTACATATTAAAATCATATCCTTCATTTGTATGAAATAAATATACATGTATGACAATTTTCAGAAGAACATGAATCTCTTGTTCCATATACCTGAGCATAAAATGCCAGGCCATAGTGTAGGTTGTAACTAATACCAACATATAGCTTTCTATTCAAGCAATTAATGGAGCCAACCACCAATAAAGTGAACTGACACATACCGGGTATCTTTATAAATAAGATATATATATAATGCCTTATGTTCATATGATTTATGAATGGATCGAAATTTGGCTGGCAGTAATGCAAGCTGGGCTGGATTTCCCTAGCATCGTAAGTTCCCTAGCACATCACTCCAAACCCATTATAACTCTATAGGATTTTTATGTTAGAATCACAATGGGGTTTGACTTACAATGGGTTAGAGATCTTACAATGCATCAAATTAATCCAACCAGGTGTATGTTGGTATGCAGAAATACATATAATTTTTATATGGCTGGCTGGTCATAAATGCTTAAAACGGTCTCGTCTCAAGTTGAGAGCTGAGTGGAGAGCTATCAGTGCGTTTACATGGTTGTGCCACTAGTGTACAGATAAATCGCCCTTCTATGTGTGTGTATGACCCCCACAGGGTTAGGTTAGCATGCTATCCGAAATCGCTACTGCGAAATTCAACATGGCGTTACACTCAAATTGAGACGAGACACATACCATGAGTTTTATGTTCCAGTTATGTCTTGCATGTTCCCGGTCTGGGAGTGCAATGTCTCAAGCTTCATATGATCTTCAGGACTTTCCAATGAAATATCTGGATGTTTAAATATTTAGAAATGTGGCTTGAACAGGCTTAAGGATTCAGGTAGTTGACAACAAGCTAAATGTGGTAACAACTTCGTTTCTTGAGAATTACGATCTATGTGTAGGACATTTACTTTCTAAAATAGAACCAGATACTCTACCAACATGCTGTGCAAAAATCAATAATAAAAGTGTGCATAATTTAGCCTAAGAGCTGACTGACTGCAAAATGGAGTATTGTGCCGTAACAGTCACTTTCTGGTTTCTGCGTTGTACATATTAAACACCATTTTACAAAAATGGCTACAAATAAAAAATGCACCTTAATTATTTCATGAAATTTGAACATAATGTTTTTCAAACATACAGCTAATAATAGTCATCAAGCAAGGATCTTCCTTTGATTTATAAAATGTCCTCTCTGAATCCATCCTCTCTGAGTCCAAGGTTCGTAATGGTCCTACCATGCAATAAGCCTTTGAACAAAAAGGAGGGATCATAACAAGCTCAACTTTCCAAGATTCTGTTTTGTAACATTTCTGACATCCCGAGGAAGAGGTTGAATCAACAGTGCTGACAGACTGAAGAAGCCATTCAAATCCATAAGATGCTTTGTGGTTTTGTGTATTAGGAATTAGTTCTGGTATATGTTCTCATGGTAATTTAACATTAGCATGAAGAGGTCTGACTCTAGCATATCTTGATAGTCCAAGTCTGAGTGGCTGGGATGGAGAGACTAACTTGACACCTCCAAGGGGGTTATTTGCATTAGAACCTGCAGAAAGTAAAGAAATGATAAAATTTAATAATAGGTTATTTTGTTGTTATTTAATCCCCTTGGCTGTAGCCAAAAAGAGGGAATATTGTATTCCCTGTATCCCAGGATTATTTTGGTATACTGATAGGGTAGCCAACTTCGATCCAAAAATGTGAGACCAGCGCTCCAGATGTCTTGTATAGGGTCTCAAATTCAAGTATCAAACAGGCCAATAGGGTATCTTCGCACTCAAAAGACTGTCATGTCCATTTGCCCATGAGATTTTATATTATTAAACAAAATAAAAATCATCTGAGAGATTGTTTTCTTCAGATTTGACAGTTCTATCCATGTGCATATTCCACCTTTGATATCAAAGTGTACCAAAGCAATAAATACTGCAAGGTCTCACATCATATTATTGTTAATCAGAGCTGGTCTCTGATATGTATCATTTTACCTGTTTTTGGTTGTATAGGATCACTTTTGAAAACCGTGGAACTCACTTGGTTACCAAACTTGTACAGGTCCCCACCAAAATGTCTGTCTATGTAGTGTGTATGTCAGTAACTGATTGTGGTATGTTGTACAGTACAAGTATGGGTTTGTCCAATATAGATCCTCACTGTTTTATTACTGATCCCATAATACACAGCTCTGTTGCCTATTGCTTTTCAACAGGTCATGTGAAAGTTGATATTTTGGTTATAGATTTTATTCAGGGTGTTCTCCAATCAGTATTAAATCCTCACAGTGAAGTTATTAGAACAAATCTGTAAAACACCTGCATCAGGTCATTTAAATCAGGGCCTTTTCTCTCCTATTCAATACTTACTTGGTGGAGAACACCAGCTGGGTTTCCTGATTGATGATTGGCTACTGCTAATTATTGATTGTTGTGATTTCTTATCTCCAGTAATTGCCTTTGACATTGCTGGTGGAGTGAAGCCTTTGACAGGTCCTTTGTGCTGAGGTCTCCTTGCAATAGGAGTTGCTGGAGAGAGCACAGAGGTTTTTGGACCATTTAAAGCTGGAAATACAAGTTAAAAATCAAATTATGAATGCAACAGCTTGAATAAGACAATAATATCTGAACTTGTAAAAAAGGAAATTGAATAAGTGATAAATCCAAGCTTGTTATATATATCTATGTGAAACTCATTCATTGTATAGAAAAAAATACAACAGGATTTCATTAGTATTATGGAAAATGTCAAATCCATTTTAGCGTAGTCCTCGCATAATACACATGTGACGTAAAGATCGTTCATCATACCTTATGCAAAATAATTGACTATAATTAGTGCACCTATCCATGGATCTGTTACCACAAGTATTACTTACCAGCAGTATTTGTTTTCCCCCTGGGTTTGGCTTTACTATTGGTTCCTTCTTTTTTGCTTCTTGATTTGGGACTTTTCTTTTGTGCAGCAGGTTTTGGACTCTTTCCTTTCTTCTTTTTCTTGCTTCTAGAGCCTTCAAAATCACTGTCTGCATCACCTGCGTCATAGTCATCATCACTGTCTGAGGCATCACAATCATTTCCTGGCTCATCTGGTAGAGAAGAAATTCTCAAGATTAATTGATATAATTTAATATGCAAAAGTTATGTTCTTACCATTCAAAGATCATTGCAGTTTTGATACATGAGCAATGGTTAGATATCCTGTTATTAATAAAAAATTTGGATACATTAGGTTTAATATACAAATTGATTAGGCGAGTCCAATATATTTCATTTGAAAAAAATCCTTCCAATTTTAACATTAATATTTTTTTAGAATAACCTTCCCGATTATGTAAATGATGCTACTGTCCAAGTGGTGAAATAGTTGGTCAGTTTGACAAGATTCTGATAACTGAATGATTGTATTTCCAGTTTGATGATGTGATAGGCAGACTTAAAGAATAACTGCTGTACCCGAAGAGTAGAAATAGAATTTATATTTTAGGTTTACATTTCACATTTCAGGGTCAGCAATGGGTTACAATTCAGAGATAAGGTTAGAGTTAGGATTATGGTTTGGGATCACTACTCCAGAAAAGTCTAATAAACTATGGCTGTATGACCGACCCACTCTTCTCAAATTCTTGGTTGGTATAGATCTAATGTTCTACATTGGAAAGTCCAAAAGCCATTAAGAAGGAACTGCTGAGTCACTTCAAGTAATATCTGTTTGCACTGGACACTGTATACAATCCAACTCATTTTATTCCACAGATGGTATAATCTATAAGACCACAATCAGACATCAATTCAATAGCTATATTGTTTTGCAGGTGATGGTATAATGATAAATGACTCCAGTTAATCTAATAGTGAAAAGGGTCAGGAAATAAGGTATAGTGAGAAAAACATAACAGACAGAGCTAGGAAGATAAATGCCTTAATTTGTATGCTAGTATGTGAAGGTTTTGTTTTGATTACACTTACCAGCCTTAAATTCCTCATCACCATCATCTTCTTCCTCAGGTTCATCACTCATCATCTCTCGTTGCTTAGCAACAGCTGCTGATGCTGCCTTTCTCTTCCTCCTGCCACCTGTCTCCACATCACTACCTTCTATTGTTTCTATTAATGTGATGGGATCATCTTCATCACTAGTTATTTTAGGTGGTGATTTCTTAGAGAGTTTATTGTCCTTATCAGAAACATTTTCTTTATTATCATTGTTTGTGTCATGTGTTTCTGTTTCGGGCCTCAGGGGATTTGGTTGTGGAAGGTCTTCAACATCTTGTGTGACATCTGAAACAGAGATGTTTTAGGTTATGGTTAATGATCAAATGTTTTAGGTTATGGTTAATGATCAAATATTTTTGGTAAAGAAACTGCACACAAAATGTATTGTTACACTTAAAATCAAAGACACAATTTCTTGATGAAATCACAGGGCTCATACTTGTTTACCAGTGTGCAGCCTTTCCCCAGCCAAGCCGCTTAAGCTCCCATTGAATGTGGGATTCTCCAGTCAAGCTAGGGAAAGCTGATGGTATTGGCCCTAAATGAGGAAATCAATGAGCAATTTACATAACAAAAGGTACAATTTCAAAAAAGGCAAATCCTGCTATTTGCTATATTCTGTAAAAGTAGAAATTTTCGCGAGGTTTTTATTTTCGCGAATTTCGCGAATAATTCCACAACCGCGAAAATAAAAACTCGCGAAAAATAATGGACTTCCAAGAAATGCGAAAGTGTGCCGTACCAATATTGAGACATTGCGTGTTCACCCTAAATAGGCCCCCAGTAATCAGGTCAGTCGCTCGTGCTTTATAATATTATAATTAGGTCACACAGTCATTGACACGCTGGCATTGTTTCACACGTGTTGATCTGTTTACTTGAATTCTGCCTAGTATAGTTTTATAATATTATAATCACAATTTTAGTTATTTTACAATCACTGTTTGGATTCTCGGGACTTTAAAACATGGATAAATATATTAATCGCTGGCGATCAAGTGCAAAGTTACCTAATCCTGATGATAACAGCCATGGGCTAGAAGCAAGAGAAGTGCGAGCAGCGAATGAGGCAGTGGCTACTTGTAGCAGTAGTGCTACTAGCACTGACAAAAATCCAGCTCCAGGGACTGCTACGGGGAAGAGGCGCGGTATGTACGGCGTGTATACACCAGAACTCAGGGCCAAGATCGGTCGATACGCCGCTCAAAATTCCGTGGCCGCGTGTAAAAGAAAGTATGATAAGGAGCTCCAAAAGACCCTAAATGAAAGTACAATAAGGGGTATGAAGTCGGCATACTTGAAACAGTTGGAATCTGGAGGGGAAGTAGTAGTGGCATCTCTTCCAGGACAGATGAGAGGTAGACCGTTGCTTATCGGTAAAACATACGACGACAAAGTAAAGGCCTATGTGGACGCTCTTCGAGAAATGGTGGGTGTGTCAACTCGAAAGTTGTAGTTGCTGCTGCTTCTGGATTATTGAAGACTGCAAAACCTCCCATCTTGGTTGAACACGGAGGCACTGTTAATCTCGACAAGACATGGGCAAAGTCGATCCTGACCCGAATGGGGTACACCAAGCGCAAAGGAACAAAAGGGGTGAAAACCCGTCCAGAAGATATGGATATAATCAGCGGAAAGTTTCACCGCAGAATCGGAAGAAGAGTGCGCAAATATGACATCCCAGATGAGCTTATAATTAACTGGGATCAGACGGGTGTACACGTAGTCCCCGTATCAAGTTGGACAATGAATTTACGCGGAGAGAAGCAAGTTCCAATCAAGGGAAGTGACGACAAGTGACAATATACTTGCTTGCTTGCATGTACCCTCAGCGGGGAGCTTCTTCCCCCTCAAGTTATCTATCCAGGCAAGACTGATCAGTGTCATCCCCGTGATGTAGACTGGCCACAAGATTGGGATATAACCCACACGGAAAGCCATTGGAGTAACAGTCAAAGCATGATTAGATACATAGACAATGTCATTGTGCCATATGTTGAAAGAACAAAACAAGATCTTGGCCTACCCAACGCACGCCCATTGCTCATCTTTGACGTCTTCCGTGCTCACACCACTGATGAAGTACGAGAGAAGCTGAAAGATATAGGGGCCCTATTTGTCTATGTGCCAGCGGCCTGTACTGATGAGTTACAGCCTCTCGATGCTACCGTAAATGCTCAGTATAAACTTGAACTTAAGGCGCAGTTTTCCCATTGGTACGCTGAGCAGGTAGCACAGGCTATGGATGATGGGCTATCAATGGATGATATAGCCAAATCAGTTGATTTGCGCACATCTTCAATCAAGCCAGTCCACGCGCAATGGCTTCTGCGGGTGCACGATTTGGTTCGCCACAACAAAGACCTCATTTGCAAGGGATTCGTTGAGACCGGAATCATGAAGGCGGTTGCCGATGCCCGCATGGATCCAGTACCCTCCTTGGAGGACAGTGATGGAGAGGGAGAGTGGGAGGAGGAGGAAGTGCAGGAGTTTGTAGCCATTTAAACACTGCAACAGCAGGACATTTTGAATTGTATATGCGTTGAACGTAGAATAGAAAATTGCATGTTGAACACTGGATAGGAGAACAATTAGCGGACTCCAAAAAATGTATATGCGTTGAACTTTTGAGATACCAAGTATTATGAATTATTGAGATATTTTGATGGTATGAATTTCCATCAAATAGTTTCTTTTGAGCACTTCTGCAAGTTTTTAAATGTCATGATATGGATCAAGGACTGAATTTCCCGGGATATTTACACAAGAATAAACAAGACAGGAACAACGGGTAAGTTAGAAAATTATTTTACTCATTTCATTGTCAATTTTATACTACATTGTCGCCAATATTTACACCTACCGGCAAGCTTTAGTACAAATTTATACATGCTGCATAGTGATACTAACTCGTGTTATACTTGTCTACTGCTTTGCATTGCAAAAAGCACGTGCCTGCAAGCGATCATGTACCATCATAGATCGTTATAAAACCATGATTTATAGTGAACAACAGCTGATGTGTAGTAGTCTTCATCGAGTATTACGATGTTTAACATGTTCCTGCTCTCATTTGTTGTTTTTGGAGTGATGAATGGGTGAATCTAAAAATACTTTTTGTTCACAAATTTTGAAAATCGCGAAAATAAAAACTCGCGAAATGTCTGTTTTTACCAAATTCGCGAAAATATCTTCTCGCGAAAATATTGACTTTTACAGTACTCCAAAGCGTTTTGTACCCTTTTCCCACCCCATTTCAAATGGGCTTGGCTGCATGATAGTTAATGAGGCTGTGTGCTATATTCATCATAGCATGTTGGAAGGAAAAGCAGATGGAAATGTTGTCATTTCTAAGTTGGAATGGATACAAATTGAAAGCATTCTATCTCATTGAACTCTTACCTTCTTTTTTAGCATATTTTTTGTCTCATTCCATAAAAATTCAAACATTTTTAATTTTATATGACACATTTCAGTTGAGTACACTTCACACATTTGAACCATTCCAGTTGAAATCCATACACCCATATGGAAGACATGATCTTCCACACGGGGGTGTGAATTTCAAATCGGGTTACCTGAATAAGTGACTCCATTTGAAATCATGTACTTCAACATCAACTGAAATAGCCCTTTGCACCTGAACTCATTTTAATTACAATTAGTTACTACATGTATATCCATACCTGTTGAATGAACAACTGCAGCAATCTCTTTCTGTTTCTTCCCCATGTATTGAATGTCTTCATTCTCAGATTGTGTTGAATTCTGGGATTCCTGCCTTGATATCTGAAGGGCTAACTCAAGGTCACGGTCAAATAACTTGTCATCTAGTGGAGGCCTTCAATATGTAAACAAAGTAATAACAAAATCTCATAAATGACTCTGGCTTGGTACATGTAGGTCATATCAAACTTATTTCACTTGTCAGTTTTATAGTTAGGGTTTTGTAACAAATATAATAATGTAAAAGAAATTACAGAAATCTGGGTTGTTTTGCTCTTCAAGACATGAATTTGGTGACTTCATGAGCTAAAGTAGCTTTTTTTGCATACTACACAATTTCAACTTTTCACTTCATGGACTAAATTTAGATTAATTAAACTAGTAATTTTGTTCAACAACACAATAGTGTGACATGTAGAAATTGTGAGTTTTGTATAAACCAAAATTTTGCCACTTTAATGACAAAATGAATGAAATAGTATAATAAACATACTAAAGCAAAGCTAACTTGTACAGGAATTAAATGTTGCATTACACACGACACTCAGACAGGGTCTAATTCTGCATAAAACCGGGCAACGTTATTTCTATAGATCTGCTGCGCATTCAAATTGCATTGTATTGCATCGTAATTTCATTTGTGTCTATGCTAATTATGTTTACACAACATGAACTCACGTGTTTTCAAGCAAATTCGGTGATAATAGGTGATCAAAAGCGATCGGAATGTTACAAAAGTACAGATCGCATTCAGCTTACTTCATATGAGATGATCTTTGGAAAAATACGGCATAATTTGTCTTGGTGTTTGCGGAATGCCATGCAGTAAAATATTTTACGTTATGGCAATTCATGATTGACAACTAACAATCGGCGTGTCCTTCAGATCCTCCACTGTCAATTTCTTATCCACTCACTAATCCTCACAACAGCTTTGTGTTGATTACGTAATGTGTGGAGGCAAATTGCAATAAGTACAATGAAATAATGAGTAGGGCGGGCTCCGAGGCGGTTTCTTCTTCATCTTACGTAACAGTATTGTTCTCCAAAAAACCCGGAAGCTTGTCGTTTGGAGCTCTAGCTGAAATACAGCAAGATAATGTAAGATAGTAAATGTAAACCTGTATTTTAGCTAGAGTATCTCGAGCTAACGACACTACAGTTGTATGACTTCCATCTGGTAGTACCTCCAGACTTCATCAGGCATCAAATTCTTTTCATCTTTTCACCTTTGCTCTCGAGAACATAATCTACTGGATGCCTTATTTACATTGTTACATTGTACACCAGTGACCAGTACATGATAATAGTCATAATACAGTACCTTTCTTTCCTTTTGTTGCTTTTACTGTTGGAATCTGTTACATTTTTCTCTTTTGGCTTTTTCTCTATTTTCTTGACTGTTTTAAGCTTCTCCTTCTTCTGCTTTTTAGCTGGTGGTGTTGGGTCAGCAAAGTCCTCTAAAATATCAAGAATGCAATCAAAACTAATTTTTGATTACTAGTTATTAGATTTTATTACAAAAACTTAACTGCCAAACATTTCAAGTTTTAGTATCAACAGCCAGTTTAAGAGGAAACAACTACCTAAAATCAGGGTTAACACTTTTCCTAAGTTTACCTCTAAATCATTTATTTAATCATAACAAATTTATTTATAACATTCGGCCGAAGCCAGGCTAATTCCCAATAGTGCTCAGAGGCTACTAATGATGGGACAGGGATATGGGAAGAGGTCCGATTTTAGATGCAGGAGGAAAACCGGAGCACCCGGAGAAAAACCTGCGAGGACGAGCATGGATCGGCAACCAAACTCACATGTGGCACCGCGGGGAATTGACTCCGGCCACAGTGGTGAGAAGCGAGTGAGAAAACCACTACACTAACCCGCCCTCCCTTCATTCTGGCAAGGGTTGGGCAGATGCTGATGTTAAATGGAAACATATTGCAGTGCTTAGGCTATTAAATAAGAGGATCCTATTGCACCACAATTGTCCACAAAGCATCTATGGTATAGCGCGGGCTCCCATCAAACACATACAAGTGAAACATGCAATATTAATATTGACCATATTTAACATGATTTATTGATATGATTTCAGATGTCAACGGTCAGGCGCAGTAAGGGTGGCACGACAATGTATGTGTTCAATGGGAGCCCATGCTATTGCCGCTATACAATCCAGTGTTATACAGTCAATGAAAATAATTTGTATTCTTCGTTTATTTTTGTTTTGTTTGCACTTACCATCACTGTCACCATTGCCTCCATATGTAGAATAGTCAATACTCTTCCGTGAGCTGAAAAAACAACAATTATGCATTAAAGTCACATAATGACATAACAATAAATAGTCTACATGCATGTCATCATCACATCAGCACCTCATTTGCCAATCAAGCTGTGTACCATTGCATGATCTAGGCATGACCTAAATCCAAGAATGTAGGTAGGCAAACCTTACTTAAAACATATCTGTTAGTCAGCCAAACATTATACTGTACATGTATATAATTTTTACATAAAAAAATTAAACAAGATGGTTCTCGAAGTCGAACCACAAGTCTTGCCTGCTTTCGTGACGCCTGCTTCCGCGATTGCTTTTGGTAAAAGAAGTACAAAAATAGGGATAGTGGTCTCAAATAGGGCATTCCGAAGATATCTCGAAAGTTAATTGTTTTCTTTATGGTTAATTCTTCTTTGATTTCTTTCAGCTCTTTTTAAATTGCTAATAATATCCACATAGTTTGTGGTTTCCCTCTTGGTCATTTTACGTGTTGTTCGTATTCTTGAGACTAAGAGGTGTCCTAACCAAAGGAGCCGCCCCTTCTTGATTTATTTACTCCCACTTTGATGATATACATATTTACTTATTTTCCTTGGCCTTTATATAATATGATTTTAGCAAAGCAAAATTAGCAAATCACTAGCGGGACACCCGCGCTACGCGCGGGTCCCCGCTAGGTGAGTAAATGGGAGCGTTCACTAAAGCGGGAGGAATTACTGAACAGGTAGAATCATTGAAAAGGTAAATTTCATTTATCTGAGTCTGACCCTCGTTAAGCCTAAGTTTCCATTTTAGTTTCTTTCTTTCTTTTTAGTTTCTTCTACATGGGCCAATTTTGTTCCATTTTTTAAAAACATTTTGCTGCTAAGCTTGCAAATTTCCGTTACCATGTTTTTTATTTACTCAATCCCGTTCCCATTATTTTCTAAATCTGTCCTTTCTTACATGTCCCTGTTGACTTCATTTTTTATTTGCTGCTTAGCTTGTGATTTCCCGTTTTCATGTTATTTATTTAGTTCTGTCCTCAGTTTAATAGCTTTTTTTATTTAAATCATCTAATTTTATTAGATTTTATTATTCTTTCCTTCTTTAGCCTATTTTATTCCCGCTTTCATTTTCTTACTGTGACTAACTATAGGCTAACCCACATACTCGTAGGCCTACCTGTTTGTCCTCATTTTGTTTTCTTTTTTAATTACAGTAGGCCTACCTCTTCATGTTGTTTGTACTTTTCACATCTTTTCCCGTATTTATTACGCCTACGGTCGGTCGTTCACCCGTATTATCATTCATTGCGCGACTCTGCGTCGTTTACGCCAGCGACATGGCGTAGTGCTTGCGGTACCCAAGGCTATCGCTATCGCTGCGCTTATCGCTGCGCTTATCGCTGCGCTATCGCTAGCTTGTGCGAGCGGCTTGGTGAGATTAGATACGCCCGTCGACGCGCACGGGCTAGCTTAACAACTGACTCCCTTTTTTGTTTACCCAGCATAGCAACGGATCACATTTTCACTGATTTTGAGGCCAATTCTTGACCGCTTTTCAACCAAATAAAGTTTAAACACGTTCCCGTATATTCATCGATCTCCCGTATGAATTTGGCGACATTTGGATCGAAACTGACGAAGCCTTTATGTGCATACATAGATACATACATACATAGATACAACATTTCCCTATTTATAGTAAGATACACAGAGTTAGGCTGCATTATCATATTGATATTCACCTCATTTTTTTAATCTTCTAAAGCGATGAAAGTCTAAAAATGAGAAAAACAGCCTAAAATATACTTGGTGCTGAACCAAGTTTGTTTTGAAAAAGACTTCAATAATCAAGTCGGGCCCGGCTCTTACTCAGCATGCTCAGCAACAACGGATGGAGATTGACAAGCGAATCAAGCCTGCCGATACGTCTTTTGTTATTATAACACTTCTCATGAATATTAATTATATAATGTAAAACATTATATTAAATAGAGCCCAACGGGAATTTAATTTTAGTTTAATATGAATAACCAACATGGTTTCACTAAAGCCTACTAGGCCTATGTTTTTTTTAATAAATAAAAATAAACATTAAAAATAAATAAACGAGTTTTATAATAACAAAAACAACTATATGTCCAATTTATAATATGCAGACTTTAAGAAAATATGTATTTAGGCAAGACACAAAGTACACAGTATTTACTATTAAACAAATAAAACTAGCAGTCAATAGAAGCACATGACATGGTTCTACGTGACAGCTTTTTAATCCCTATAGATTCACGTTACGTGAATCACGCTATTGTGGACCATCCTTCTGATACTTGCGTGTTTGGACAAGCGGAACGGTCTTTTGTCTACCTCTCTGTTTGTAAACAAACCAGGAGGTCGAAATCGTCCTCCTCGCCGAATACGAAAGTCAGCGTAATAGTACGGCAATAAAGTTGCTTTTTTTATTACTTCCATGGTCGGGGTACGCACTGGTTAATTGCGATCGCGTAAAAGTGACGTCAAGGTCGCCTACTACGCGCCGAACAGACAACCAATGGTAGACATGTCCACATTGCTTATTATAGAGGGCGACATTCAATCCAAAAAGTTGTGTCCACAGTAGCTCACAGTCAATGGCTTAACTGTGTAATCCCCATAGGAAATACAAAATTTGAAATTTGGACACCAGAAACTTGACGACGTAGTCTAAAAAGTGCTGGTACTTTATCCTTGATACAGAAGTCAGCATGCAGTGAAAGTTAGATTTCATAAAATAAAATCGCCTTTGTGTAAAATGGATCATCGTGGTAAAAAATGATGCATTACATGCTTTTTTGTACAGTAAGTCAGTGTAAGGCCAATGGAACTCGATTATTAGTTTCCGATTGGATGTTTAAAAAAAATGACGAGGTCGCTATTTCATTATTCATTATTCGGTCTCTTTTCATTATCCATTATGTCAACAAAATCAATGATTTTATGAACAGCTTTCTCCAAATTTAGGTACCCCACCAGTACCAAAGTATATATTGTTGATGAAAGACCATCTCAAAACAGGTATTAATGCTTAGATCATCTTTACAGACATTTTGCAACAGATTGAGAAAAGATTTGAATTTTTTTTCATAAAAATGAAAAGAAATTAGCAATTTTTGTAATCACTAGAAACATGATGAGGTAATCCTTAAATTTCCATTATTTCCTACATCCTCTACCCCTACAACTAAGAAAAAGTGCTGATTATGATCAGCAGGGGATGTTAGACATTTTGAGAGTTTCAATTTTGATTATTTCCATTTCAAAGTTCAGATAATTGACTTTTTTATGAAAATAATGAAAGTTTTGGTCAAATTGAAAAAGTGATGCGGGCGGTCAATAGGAAACTAACAATCGAGTTCCATTAGCCTAAGGCATTGTCAATGATGGGCGCAGAAAGTGCATTTTTTAAAAACAGACATTTGCCCATAACTTCGCTAATTTTTGACCTACAGACATGGTTGACCCCTCATTTTTTAAGTTAAATAATCACCTTTTTAAACAAAATAATTTCAATGTGAAATATCCTACTTGAAAATTTTGTGAACATGCCTACCAATGGGTCAACCAACTTGTTGTCAAGTCATGCAAGTGCGTTGATAAGCCAATCAGCGTGATTGCTTATTTTTTCTGTGTGTACGCTTGCCGCACAGCTCGGACCACGGAAGTTTAAAAAAAATAACTTTAGTTCTGTAATGAAGAAATAGAATTTACTGAATTTATAGCATGATTAGAATAATAAAAATAAAATGAGGAAGCTTAACTTGTTCAAGTCGTGAATAAGATGTGCATACAATTGGCGCCACCATATATATATTCATTGTTTACTTACCGCCCAGACCGACGAGAATCGGACATTCTGTTCACATGAAAAGGGGCCTTTTTTGTTTAAAAAATCAGCCAAGAAAAATCAAAACATTGAAAAATTGCGCGACCACTAACTTGAGGTCAAAGGGTATCAGTGATTCTAGTTCGAAATATTGAGGGATTTCAGATTTACATAAAAACTGTGATAGACCTCAACCTTTTATTTGCTTTTGTATACGTATTAAAATATTTCTGACATTTTTAAAGATGGAATTAAATAATGGGGAAGTTTTGGAAGGATACACGCTGAATGATTTTGGTTTCTTTCTTTAAAGTAAAAAACGCCGAATCGGTCACCAGAGGGCAGAGTTCAGACCTGTCAGGTAATCGGAAGTCGTCTGGAAATCGCTGCTTTATTTTTTCTTGATTTTCTATCAAATTTTTCCCTAAACTGATAATTCCAGAAGGAGCGATGTTAGACCCTATCGAAAAGACATTCCAGTTTAACTTTAAAACCAAAAAGTTGTTATCCAAGTTAACTGTTCCGATACAAATCCCGCTGGATATCAGCACCCGGGAATTTGTAGGTAGACTTGTGCACGCCCACAATTTGCCATGTTTTGTTGAAGAAGGTAAGGTCATAATTTTCACAGTAATTTTTTTTATCAAACTACAACTTACAAGTACTTGTAACTGAAGGAGGTAATCATAATATGTTCTTGATAAAGTAAACCATTAATCCTGTTAGCATGGCTAGCTAGTGTAGTAGTGTTACGTATTTGATGCTTTTAATTATTTTTTTTGAAGCGCCGTGGAAAAGCGTGGTGGTGTGGAAATTTAACTTTAAATTTGATGTGAGTAAATAAAAAGCATCGAACCTGGGCATGTGTCATGATATTAATAGGTTTACCGCGGTTGAACGCGGCGCGTTGTGCGGGGAGTGACGCGGTGAGCATTTGCGTTTGATTTAGAGGAAGAGCTGCGCGAGGGGAAGGAAAAAAATAATAATAAGAGGAAATTCGAAAAGAGGAGAGAGAGGATGGAGAGAGGAATAAGGCACTTGAAACTTGATTCTGAGTTTAGCGTCCACCGTCCGCGTTATGGATTTTGTGCCGCGTTTGAGATGTAAAATCTGAAAATAATTCATTATTTTGCAATACTACTAAACCAGAAAGAAAATTTGTTCTGCAAAATTTTTAAACCCCTTTTTTTGTATTTGAACCCTTCAAAAACTATAGAAAGCCTTGAGAACTATTAGATGAATCAATCTAAATATTTTAGCATTAAAAATATACAGATTTTTGACCCTTGCTCTATCCAATTATTTCAATTATACCTTTGGGATACCAGAGTAGACTAGAAGAGAAATATTAACCTAGCCAAAGTGTTTTTACCAGATGGACATTGTTGATGTTGTAAATAATTTAACTAGGAAAAACCTAGTTTTGACAAATTGGTGCCAAAAATTTATTTCATAAATGTTCTGCATGATTGTTATTTTTGTATAAAATGAGCCAACCCCCCCATTTCCCCTGTCCTCAAATGTATATGGAGTGAAGAAGACTGGCATGGTATACTTCGGAATACATTTAGTTTGTTTTAAAACTTGAAAAACAGTTTAGCAAATTACTTTTATAAATGTTTATGTGTGTTTGTGACATTATACAAATGTATATTGCGACTGGCGATACCCAATTAGAATGAACAAAAGCGCATAAGCATGCCATTGGTAAAAGGCTGCTGATAATGAAACCTTGAAAATAATGAATAATGAAATAGTTGCCTCATTATGAGCTGAAAAAAATGGGACGCTAAACTCAACATCAAGTTTCAATAGCCTAAAGGACTCTAAGTCTAAGAATTATTGTAAAACTTCACTTGATGGTGTGATAATTGTGTGATTTTGACATAGTTTTACTAAGAAGAGAAGCCGGCAAGCACGTAACAGCATGGAATAAAATATGGGATTAAAATGAAACGTGTTGGGTTTATTTCAACTTACATACGCCATTATTAACTCGCGCTTTTTGCACAGGAAATTAAATTAAAATGTCGATTTTCTACAGTTTTCTTACAAGTTACAACCACTACCGGTACAGGAAAATGAAAAATGTTTTTAAATTTCTTTGCTTGGCCTTGGTATTAAAAACTTTGTCTGTAGCTCAAATATCAACAAAAGACAGTTATGGGCAAATGTCTGTTTTTAAAATTCTGCATTTTTCTGCAGCCATCATTGTTGTGCTGTTGTCTGCACCGTTTTTAATGTCGACATGTCGATATAATAACGATTCTGGATGTACCCATCATGAAGAATCCAATTTATCCCTGCAGAGAAATGCTAGCGTCCAATGTTGACCTCGTGTTAAAGGTCATGGCTCGTAGAGGTCATCACAATTGTTTTGATGGCTGGCATGTGGCAACCTTTGTTTGGATCGCGTTTTTTTGGCCAATCAGAGCGGGCCATTTTGTTTGTTTCGTTGCTCAGGTCGCTAAAGAGGAATCACATCACTATCAGCCTTCATTGGGTTCGGTCGGAAGATTTTAATTCAGTGAAGCAAGTCATTTCAATTCCTCAAGACAAATTAGAGAGCATCTAAGTTAAAGTGCGCAAGACATTGAATTCATCAACAGTTTCCTCAAATCTCAAATATCCTTGTTGATATATAAAATAGCAAATAAATGATAAGTTCCCGACATGCTCGGTCAAAATTCATTATAATGCTATAGCAGCAGCATAAAATTTAACTGCAGCATATAGCATTATTACAGATCTGTTTTCAAAAAATTTCTAACTTAGGAAGGAGTCCTCACAGAAGACAGACTTATCAATCAAGAGTTTTACATGTCATATTTAATTAGGACAAGCTACACATTAAACAAGGAGATGTTTGTTTTCTTGCATCTTCCACTTATATGCACCTGTATCTTTATATTTCATATTAATATCAGTCATTGTAGCTTCCAGGTATGATACCTAGAGGCTTAACTCCAAGGAATGTAGCCTTCGGAGCAATTGATATATAATGAAAAGCTGATAGAGTGGAAAGTTTCGGCCATTATAAAAAATCCCTTTGTCGGGTTATTTGTGGGTTCCACGTTCCTCAGTAATGCCTGCTGTAGAATAGAAATTGGGTTGAGCATTTTGCTCTTATTCTAGAGTTCCCCTTTGAATTTGCGATTGGGATTCAGATTCTCCAGTCGGGTGTTTGCTGGAGAACAGAAATTGGGTTGAGTATTTTTGATTTTATCTTGGAATCCCATCCTATAACTTGCTTTTCTGGCCAAAAATATGTTTTGAAAATTAAAAAAAAAAAATGTTTTTTAGAATTTTTTTTTTATGTCAACATGTTGGGATACATGCTGATGTTGACATTATGTCAACATAAGGCATGTCAACGACGGCACTACATCATTGACAATCCCTTGCAATGACTTACTGTACAAAAAAGCAAGTAATGCATCATTTTTCACCATGGCGATCCGTTTTACACAAAGGAGATTTTATTTTATGAAATCTAACTATCACTGCATGATGACTTCTCTATCAAGAATAAAGTGCCAGCACTTTTTAGAGTACGTCTCGCAGTTTCTGGTGTCCAAATTTCAAAATTTTGTATTTTCCTATGGGGATTACACAGTTATGCCATTTACTGTGGTCGGAACTTTTTGAGTTGAATGTCGTCCTCTATAATAAGCAATGTCGACATACCTACCAACTGTCCCTATTTAATAGGGACTGTCCTTATTTTTGCAAAATGACTACAGTAGGGCATAAGGTACCGGGTATAGGAAATTCAGGAATGTCCTTATTTTCAAATTTTTTCTCCCATTTGTCCCTATTTGTGAGGTTTTAGGGTTGGCAGTAGTGCCGTCGTCGACGGCAGTAGTGCCATCGTCGACATGCCTTGTGTCAACATAATCGGGACATGTCGACATCCAAAAAAAATTCTTTAAAAAAAAAAAAATTATTTTCAAAAAATATTTTTGGCCAGAAAAGCAGTTATAGGCCCAAAATGACTTGTTATTCAAGGTTGGAAATCAGAGAATACTGCTACTAAAAAAAAAAAAGCCAATTTTTTTTTTACAAAGTTGGATAAAGTTGTACATTTTGATTACCTTTGCTTCTATTTTATTTTTTGAAAATTAAAAAAAAAAAATTTTTTAGCGAAATCCGACTCATTTCCCTTGATTGGGTCACATGCTATTGTATAATTTTTACAATTGAGTTGGTGGTTTTTTTTTTTAGATATAACATCACAGCTGGATAAATTTGTGGAGGAAGAAACTGAAAAATTCCATGACCAGAATGCAGATGAAGCTATCCAAAAATTACAGACAGCAGGCCATGATGACATCGGCAACACCGCGGAAAAATGGGCAAAGGCTTTCCAACAGGTAAACCTACTCCCGTTTTGAAATGTCTTTCCGCAGTAACAATTGTTGAATTTTTAGTAAATAATACTAACTTGAAACTTATTTATTTACTTCAATATCATCTATAAGACCTTTAATCAGTTTTAATCAACTTTTCAACATCAAAAAAATGCTGGAAATAACGAAACAAACTTTCTTATGATCTCATGAAAAACCTGTACAAAATCCCCATAGGAAAAGTGGCGGTGCTGTGCTTAATTAGCTAATTATGACATCAATCCTTGACGACCACCATAACAACAGATGATGCCTGGGTTATTTGAACTCTTTTTTTAAAACATGTGATGCATAACAAATGATCAAGGTTATGAATTGTCCACTCTGGAGTACAAAGTAGGTATGCTAGGTGAATTCAAATTTGCCATCAAACTGCATCATTTTACATATCAAATTAAAGCCTTTGAGTAAAGAAAGCCAAAACTGAAAACATTTTTGTCATAGCACTTTCCGTAACAAAGTTACATCTTGTCAAAGATTGACTTTCATCAAAAAGATTCTGCTAGCAAAACGGCATTTAGGGGTGTTTCTAGATCTTAGTCTCATGGCGATAGCAGCTTTTTTTAATGGAACTGCTATCAAAATCCTCTAAAATTCCATGTGCGACTTGATTATCACCATAAAAATCATATATTTGGGTCAAGTGAAGTATAGAAAACATATTTATGTAGGTTTCCTTCACCGACCTATTCTCGAAAAAAAAATTCAAATTTCTATGTAAATATGCATTGTGTTTGGGCCCCGGTCTCGGCGAATTTTGCTGACTAGCAAATGTGTTAACTAAGGTTTGCCTGGGATACCTATACAAAGTGACATCTCTTGCGTAAACATCGCGCAGTGCTGCGTCTCTGCTGCAAGTATGTGTGCCTTCAAGTCGGTACAATGTGTGCGACCGAGTTGGTACTTTGTACTTCAGAGAATACATGACTGTAGTATCAATTTGCATTTTGTAATAATTGTAAAGCCTAGAAATTACTCCTTGATTTAATACCAAAATTAATGTTGTAGGATTTAAAAATTTTAAAAAGTTGTGAAAGTTCATTACCGTACTGTCTGTTCAATTAGCTTAAAGATTCTTGAATTTTTAAGATATTTGAAAAAATAAAACGTTGTGGCCAAAGTCATCAAAGAAAAGTGTTAGCACAGCCGTAGACCAAAATTCAATTAAAAACCCCATTTCTTTTCAATTTTGCCTCATTTTAGGCAATTACTTGGTCCACCAAAAGGGTTTGTGACCTTTTTACAAATCAAGTGGGACGGTCCATTCTCAACTTACATTGTAGGGCATAGACCCTATCCAATTTAGCAAAACAATCTGTCCACCAATCTGTCCTGCCATTTCAATTGTGATACCGGTTATTGGATAGGTTCTATAGGTGATGATGGTTCACCGGTTTTTGTTACACAAAATCATATGGCGCGATTATGTTTTATGCATAACATTATTCTGAGCGTTATTTTTTCCTAAACAATGACATTAAGGGGGTACTACACCCCTGCCCAATTTTGTGCTCATTTTTGCATTTTTCTCAAAAATTATAGCGCATTGGGGACAAGTAAGATATGTATATTATAGGGGCAAGGACTACAACTACTGCACTGGAAATTTTATTTCAGCACAGACAACAGTTGTGGAGTTACAGTCAAAATGAGGAAAACCAATATTTGATCAATTTCAGTACAGAAGTTGTAGTCCTTGCCCCCTAAATATACATATCTCACTTGTCACCAATGTGCTATAAATTTTGAGAAAAATGCAAAAATAGATACAAAATTGGACAGGGGTGTAGTACCCCCTTAAAATTATGGATTTTGTTCTTATTTCAACTGGTTTATAATGCAAATTGAGTTTTGTTCAATACCATCATTCCTTCCCAAGAATATCACTTATTATCAGCATTCGCTTGACATTTTCATATACAGTGACTTTACAAGAATTGTTTTCTGTAACCTAATTGTTTTAAATAATATTTTCCTGTACAAAAGTTCTTTTGTTTCCAAATGTCCTTCTCATAGTTTGTATTTACATGTAACAAACAAAACGAAATAACAAATTGAAAATAAATGTGTAGTTTTATAATAGGTCTATATAGGCCTATACCATCTCAGACCCATTCGCACAATAAATAAAAACATGTAAATAAATAAATAAATAAAAATAAAAATAAATAAAAATAAATTTGTCCACATTGCTCTAAATGGATTGATTCAAAAAAGTTTATGGTACCCGACGTTCTATGGCTTTTTATAAAATTATTGCGGGAAAACACCAAAATTGAATTTTAGAATTTGAAAAGTATAAATCATGTTAGGTTTAACGCTGTGCTAACACTTTTCTTTGATGACTTTGACCACAATTTGTTATTTTTTCAAATATTTTAAAAATTCAAGAATCTAAGCTAATTGAACAGACAGTAGACACATTGACAATAGATCTAGAGTTGGGCGACTATCACTTTTTCCCTAGTCGACTAGTCGGCAGCAAATAGTCACGACTACGACTATAGTCGCGACTATCTGTGGTTAGAATTGGACCAAAAAATCGGGTGAAAGTTTGGTGCAAATTTACAATAAAAAGTCAACAAGACCAATCTAATGATGATTTATAGACTTTATGGTTATTGTTTGTATAGTGTTACTATTGGTAAGACAATGACTAATGTTTTTATCACATTTTCACAGTTTATATGCAGGGTTCGGTTTTTGCCGGCAAAAACCTGTTTTTGCCGAGTTTTTGTGGCAAAAACTGTTTTTGCAAGTTTTTGACTGTTTAAACCGGCAAAAATGGCAAAAACTGGCAAAAACTCACACATAGTCACTCAAATATTAAAAAGTGACACAGAAAGCTCATAAACAGTAACACACATCTTTCAACGAATCATTCAACATATTTTTTGTCTCATCAAGTCCTTAAAATGAAAAAGTTTTGAATTTGATACATGCCACATTTCGATTAAATGCACTTGAGCAATGAAAATGCATGCCTTTAATTTCTTAATATATTGCTTATAATTACAAAATCTGGCCTTGTTACACTCGGCAACTTATTTTTGTAACTTAATAATTTGTTTTGAGATGAAAAAATTGAACTATAAATCACTTTTTTAGTTTTTGCCATTTTCGCCGCAAAACTGGCAAAAACTGTTTTTGCCAAGTGGTTAAAACCACGGTTAAAACCGCGGTTTTTTCCACCTGCGGTAAAAACCTGCGAACCCTGTTTATATGTAAGTATTTGGTTGGTTTTAGTGCAGATATCTGGCGCTTTTAACATGATTTTGTAACATTTAAATATAGTTCCATTTGACGACTTTTGGTTTTCAATAGTCGTAGTCGCGACTACCAGTAATAGTCGCGACTAACGACTATTGGCGACTTAGTCGCCCAACTCTAAATAGATCCCTTCTAATATGACACAAACCACAAAGTCAACAATTTTGAAATACTTTTCAAGATCAGATGGTTGAGTAATAAGACAACATGATCTACACTGTACAGTGTCAAACAGTTGCATCATATAATATGGTGCCTCTCATATTATGTTTACTTTCTACCATACCAGGAGTGTGTAGCCTATGCTCCAGATAACAGGCCTAAACCTGATGCCCAGTTTGCTGAGTTATACCATAAGCTAATCCACTCAGCTGCATTGGAAACATTGTTTCACCTGGAGCACACTTATGCAATAGCTGTGGAAGACTTACTCATGCAGAGAGATAATGCAAGGGTTAAATTGCAAGCAAGGTAAACAGTTTTCCTTCATGTTCTTCTTTTTTTTTGTTTTTTTTTTGAGCACTTTGTTCTAAACGTAGCAGCGCTATTGAAATATATAAATGTAAAGGAGGAAAGAAGAAAAGTGATCCAGCCTGGGATTTGAACCGAGGACCTAGCATTTACAAGACCTGTGCCATAACCGCTTGTCCACATGAGCTTCATAATTAGACTGTAAATTTGATACATACGGTAACTTATTTAACTTTGATACATGTGGGCCCTTTTTTAATAACAAGCAGTCAATGTGTCAATCCGCACAAGAGCATTTAAAGGACAATCAAATTCAGGACCATAGGTTTGTGCCATAACCAAGTTTTATAGTAGATAAAAAGGAATGATGTAATAAAAGTACCTGTTGATATTTAACTTTGTATTCATAGGCAAGAAGATGAAATGAAGAGAGCAGTGCAGAATTTAGACATTACACACAATGACAGGCATGTGAATGCACTAGCTGCTCAACATTTTGACACAACACAGGTAAGATTGCTAATTTGCTAATGCTCTTTTGGATGTTATGATACTGCTTCTGACAGATCTCCATATACAGGGTGAATCAAAAGGATATGTACCCAAATTTACTAATTTTGTCTTGGAACACCCTGTTTGAAAATCAACCTGCTCTCATGGTGCAGTCTTGTATTATCCTTCAGAAAAAAAAAATGGTAAAATTTTCACCAAAAGATATAGGGATTTTAAGATGACTCCCCATTTTCTGTAGATATAGATAGCTCTGATTTGTTGTTCAATGCTTGGTGTCTTCTACAGCACCTTTGTATTTATATGGTTTGCTTGTCGTAGTATCAGTGACATCCTTATTGCATCTGGGTGGAGAGCGACAACCAAGAGATAATGTACAGATAATGGTTGGATCATACTTGCAATCAAACACTGATAGCAAAGGTATAAATGCTACCAGCAATTCAGTCATGTCCATTAATACATAGTGAGATTTAGTTGCCTTTACCCAATGCAGGTACATGTTAGTTACTATGCATTATCTATAAATTAGCCTGTGTGAAAGACATCACTGTTGAGTAAACACTTGCACTTTGAAGCTGTGCATAATGAAATTTGCTCTTATGTCACTTGACAAAAAGCAGGAAATTGAATTTCCAGTGCATGTTTTCATCAAGAATGTTATTGTGCTAGTAGTCCAAGGATTATCCAAGGATCCTAGAAACCTGGACCCTCAACCACCCTCCCTCACAAATAGATGTCATGACTTACTGAGAAATACCCTGGGGGAATAACTCTAAAGTATTCCTTGCGAATGCGTTAAACAATCCATTGGCCTCTGCGAACAACATTCCAATCGGAATTATCCACATATCCGAGAAACACAGAGCAAAACCTTTGCTTCCTAAAATCATACCTGCCCGAGAGTAATATCAAGTATGTTATTTGAATTAAAATAGGCCAGTTGTATAATACATGGACGGCTTACGGGGAAATTAACACACTGTGCTTCTCCATACTGAACAGTGAACAGACACGTTCTCTCTTAGAAACAGGGATTAGAAAAGCTGTCCTGTATGTAGAGCCTTATGATTCTATAGTTTTACAAATAAAGGCCACAAAGGATCATTTTAGACCTGATACACGTCCTGTTAAAGTCAGAACAGAATTTTCATGAACCCTATTTTCTTGGAGTTTTACATAGAGGACATCTCAGAACACTTTTTTCTCCCACTGTTTAAAGGTGTGAAAATAACAAAGATTAGTAAGTACAAATAATATGCAATTGAAGTCATTAATATTCATAAATATGCCAATAGCATGACACAAACTATACATCACAAGAGGTGATCATACTCTATTACATTACCAAGTTAGAAGTTCATTGGGAAAAGCTGCATCTAAGCTTCACAGTAGAATAATGGTATTTTAGATAAAATATGCAAATAAGCTCATACATATTCAAATAACATGACACAAAATTATATTGCACATCAGGCTACCGTATACTATCACCATACCAAGTTTAAAATTGATTGGTTATTGCATTTAAGCTGCAGCTTCATGAAACAGCTCTTGCTGTTAAGCTTCTTAACTGCCAGCTGCCTACATGCAAGGTCCCTTTCAATTGTTAATTCAATATGCAGGATGTTTCCAATCTGCACATAGATTGCTCAACAACAGCAGTAATGAGTTTGGCTCCAAGAAGACCATAGACAGCTGCATTTCCTGGACTCTGTGAATCGGGAAGAAATTGCAACTGTAGTATCTTCTTATGGAAAATTTCCAGCTTGTCAAGATCATTCTTTTTGTATGTTGTTATTTTTAGTTCAAAGAGTTTTGTTGTGAAAACATGTGTTTGTTACCCAGATGTGATCTGCAACAGTTTGAGACACACCATACTTCCCATGCAATCTGGCAGCCATCAGTACATACTTAGTTCTCCTGGCGATCAGGATCTGATCACTAATGTTGACAGCATTGGAAGACTCTCTGGCTATACCCAGATGGGTAGATTGCTCAGGATATGGTATCTCCTCTTCATTTATGGAAAGTGGTAGCTTGAAGTCAGTGTTGTAAACAGCAATTGTAGAACTTTTGGCAGCATTTATAGAAATTTCTGTGGTTCCTCCACAAGATCAAGTGCAATCTGGCCATCTACAGGACCAGATGAGAGCACTACCATATCATTCGCACATGTCGGCGCAGGAATGTAATTGGATCCAATACGGTGACTTTATGATGCTCATCAATACAATCAAGAGGGTTTACATTAATTTTGTAGATAGGTGCAGTTTCCAACAGTTTTCCCAACACTCAAGTCACAGTAATACCACAATAGTTGCTTGGATCTATTTTATCTTTCCATTTCTTCAGGATACAGTTAGTCTACCATGCATAAGTGCCGGTGGAACAAAGTGAGTTTTCATCATGTACACTGTAGTTGACAATCTCTGTAGTATCATGCAGGGCAGCAAGACCCATATATACTTTAAAAAAGTGTTCTGCAATGATGTTGTCAATGTTTTGAGCCTTTCCATTCCCAAAAGTTGCAATCATCTTCTCAATTTCAGTAGTAGTGAGAGTTTCAAACTCATCCACACTTAGCTCATCAGAATTATACATCTGATCCGATAATGTAACCTTGAGCTCAGAAGCCTCCTTAAAGTTTTTGGCGTGAACAGCATTAATTTCAGATGTTGCAAGATTCTTGAAGTGCTGCATAAGCTCTGGCATATATTTTCCACCACCAAACTCTGTACATTGACGATCAGTTTATCAGATAAACTCTGTAATTGCATGTTGCAATCAGAGGATTACAAACGTCAAGTCTTTTCTATGATTTATTTTGATTCTTCAGGTGATCCAAATAGCTCTCTATACAGGCCGAGGCCAATGTGCAAATTGTTTTCCTGATAGCAGATTATAAATCATACTTGCTTCAGATGTTTGTCAGTGTAGATGGTTGAGTAAGATTAGCATACTTATTGACATCCACTTTTTGCCAGTTGATCTTGGTCTTAGAAGCACTTCTCACGTTTGGAGAATTGGATGTAGTTTGACAGCTTGACTGGTACTTGATAGACATGCATTGGTACATGTATATGGTCAGACATATTTACTGTAGATGTGAACATAGCCAATGGCATGATAATCAGTTGTTAGATGTTCATCTTGACACAGGATATTTCTCTTTCATAAACATAGAAAACGTGTCCTTAATCAGGACATCTGTCAGGAAATTATTTATATGGCAGAAGTCCAGATGTTTCTTGTCTCTGGGACTTGGGAGTACCTCAGGTGATTGATGTATTCAGGTCTCCCATGAGAATCACTTTATTGCTATCTTCATACTTACGCTTGATCTCTCTAATTGTGTCAAAACACACACTCACAATAGTTGAACTCAGGATCGTGCGATTGATCCCTACATGGAAGGTAAGCACAGATCAGGCACAGTATAGGTTGAGCTGAATTTCATACATATGATTTTAGTGTCACCATCAGGAAGAACATGAATAAAGTGATCAAAATTCTTCTTTCACATGAATGCCACACCACCATAGCCTCTTGGTTTCTGGAATGGACTGATTGGGTTACAATCATCAATGGACCTTGCAGTAGAATTGAAGTTAATGTCAATGTCATCCATAAGTCTTGCAGTTGTATAGCCTGTAGTGTGCACCTGCAAGGCTTGTATATGAGTATTCTTCAGGACTTCCTTGACTGTAAGATGATGCAGGTGATTATTGTTAAATAAATGATGAATATAAAATCTTCATTTATGGTTTCCTTTAATGTGACAGAGAGAAGAGGCTAAATGGGAGAGTGAGCTACGTAACCTACAAGATTCCCAGAGGGTGGAGTTCAGAGATTGGATTCAAAAAATACATGATGATACCCGTCATGGCAA
Source organism: Amphiura filiformis (assembly GCF_039555335.1). Taxonomy (NCBI): domain Eukaryota; kingdom Metazoa; phylum Echinodermata; class Ophiuroidea; order Amphilepidida; family Amphiuridae; genus Amphiura; species Amphiura filiformis. The sequence continues at coordinate 65,261,349 of NC_092633.1, read as the reverse complement.
AGATGGACCAATCAGGTAGGGAATGCAAATGCAAGTTATTGGTGAATGCTTTATGTGATCAAACTTACATTTTTGATGGGTGTACAATATTTGCCTTCTCAATTATGTTGGCTTGTTTAATTCATAATAATAAATAAACTGTACAATTAAAAAAAAAAATTTAAACAATAAACACCAGCAAAAGCATCAGCGATAAAATATTGTACTCAGTCAATTTCTACAATGGTCACCAAAGTATTGTGAATAATCTCAATCAGCCAGGTAGATAAAAAGTTGGAATAAATTATATTTCTTTGCAACAAGACTTACTGTTTTTCTGGCTACAATATCACATATCCAACTAATGATCACAATACACAAAACAGTGACAGAACAAGTAAAACATTAAAATTTCAATGTTCATTCTTTCAAAGGATATTGTGTAGAATGTGTAGACTGACAATTTACATGAATCAACTCTTGCACAAATCTTTTTACAAGAATATTTGCAAAAATTGGTTCACTCGATGTTTGCCGATTTCCCATATTATTGCTACTATTATTTCTTTTTAATTTGCTCCCATGCAGTCAGAGGATTCGTGCAATGTCAGATTCCCATCCAGTTGCACCTCAAGAAGAGACTGTGGAACAACCCAGAATGGAGGAAAGCTTCACCATACATCTAGGTACTTATACAACATATATGTAAAAATATAAATAATACTTTGTTTCACCTCTTAGTATGGTAGTGATGTAAGAATGTATTAAGGTTAGCCGAGAGTTTTACATGCGCTTGATTTCAGAGGGCGTAAGTTCATAACAGAAACAGCCATGCAGAAAATGAACAGGCGTGCTGGGATGTAGGCCTACTTACAATAGAATATTGATCCACGGTCAAGACATGAAACTTGGCTTAGCTCGTGCCCGGAGCTCGTGAGTCGGGGGCAGGGCTGTAAACTCTCACGCATTGGCCGTGAGTCTCACGCATTGGGTCACTTTCTCACGGCCTCACGCCAAGGTAGTATAATCTCACGCCAAGGTAGTAAAGCTCACGCAAAAAGCTGGAAAACGAGTAAAATCTCACGCATCGTCATGAATAATTTGTTGCTCCTACCCCCCCCCTGCTTTTTACATTCTCGAGCGCCGCATGGTGGCTCAAATAATCATGGTACAAAATGAACATTGAGTCGGCAAATCCAGTGCGTCTCTGTCTCACGCCAAGCAATTCCAAAAGTTGACAGCCCTGGTCGGGGGTTACATGAGGGGCGACATGCCGGTTCAGATGCCGGTGGAGGGTAGGCCTACAAGCCATTTTCGGCAATTTTCATAAGGATTTTATAAATTTTAAAATTGATTGGGGCACTTCGTCAAGCTACGCCCTGGAAAATGTGTTGATTTTGAATTTATAGCCTTGATATCTTTGATGAAATAAATCAATGCTGCTATTCCCTGATTACAATGTAATAGGGTAGGCCTACAACAATAACATCAACAACAATATCAAAAAGCAATTATTTGCAAATGGAATTTGGGAAGAATATTCAAAAAGACAGACTTAGCAGGCCTACAAATTTCTGAATTATATAAAGTGAAAAACAATCACGATTCACTGCAGTCAGCGAATCAATCAAATAAAACTAAAAAGAAATGAGCAAGAAAGAATATAAAAGAAATGAGTGAAAAAGAGAAAGAAAGAGAGAGAGAGAAAGAAAAAGAACGAAAAAGAAAGTAAGAAAGAAAAAGAAAGAAAGAAAGAAATGAAAAAAAAATGAAAAGAAAGAAAAGAGGAAAGAAAGGAAGTAAATATGAGAAAAGAGAGAAAAAGGAAAGAAAATTCAGCCACATGGGGACTCGAACCCACAAAAATTGTTCATAATAGATTCCCAGTCCAACGCTCTATCCACTGAACCATACATTAGCTTATGCAATTTCTTATTCTCGAAGCGGATATGTAACCATAATTTGATGTAATTACTTGATTACAATCGCGTCCGCACAATGGCTCTTAGAATAAACACGCGTATGTAGCTGAAATTTTGAACGAACTGATGGAGGAAAAACCTCGTTTTTTGCAAAACTAGCTTCAATTTGGAGTGAAAATCAAATGGAATAGCAATTGGCAGAATGTTGAGAAATAATGTAGGTATTCAGATGTCTAAATTAACGCCCCGTTATCAAGATATCGATAATTTCACAAAACAGTTTTTACTCAGACAAGATTCTCAAAATGTTCCCCAAAAAGCGGGCTTTTTAAATTTGATCGGTACTGTATTTGGTTCTTCCCCATGGCAACATTATTTCTTTAATCGATTTGTAGTACAATACAAAAAGGAGAAAACAATCACTTTCGGCGTGGTTTTATACGGAGCGAACATTTGAAAAAAAACTGCATGGAGCGTGTTTTTGATCTTGTGAACATGGTGCGTAAAATGATTTAAGCGAAGGATTTTCAAACGGATTCTAAATTTTTTATAAACACACAAAAATAATGTAAAGATACATCCATGCACCAACATTTGACTCACTGCGATATTTGATTGCTGAGAAAACGCGGTTTTAGAGAACAACTTTATCGTCTTTTATCGTTTTTATCGTTTCTTCGTGTAACCTTAAGCTGGTCGCAATATCAAATTATGCATGCTAACCTAATTCTCGCTATTCACAATAAAGAGCGCCGCCAGCGGTTTGCGATAATAATCGTGATGTATCATGGGAAAAGGTCGACATCAAGTCCGCAATAATCTGAATATTACCATGCTATTACATAGGAACACGTGACAATATTTTTAGTTTGTCAATATAACGGTATTACATAAATCGATAGAGAAAAATTAATTGTGCACATTTCAAATCACATTATTAAGTATTATTGAGCATCGATTCGCGTGTAACACCGTTATATTGACAAACTAAAAAATATTGTCACATGTTCCATGTAATAGCATGGTAATATTCGTATTGCACGGACTTGGATGTCGACCTTTTCCCATGATACATCACGATTACATCGCAAACCGCTGGCGGCGCCCTTATTGTGAATAGCGAGAATTGTGCAAAGTGTATACACAGGTATACAAGGGTGATATGTTGGCACATGGTTCAACTGTGCCATTGATGTTGCTACCAAACTGAAGGTGAAATTGATACATGTAATTTTATCATGGGTTTGTAATTGTGCAACGCAACAGTGAACAAGGGCTGTGACACTCGTGTATTCAAACCCTGTATAAAAAGTAAAGTCACTTTACGGCAGTTTAATTGACACATCGGCAGTTTGAGTGACAGTTGCTAGGGAGTTTGGTACCGTAGAAACCTTTTAGTTTTAGCCTAAAATTTACATACTTGTGCATGACAACGTTGTCCTACTACTTCAATAATGAAACTGACTTGCCCCTTCTTAGACAGTGGCTGGGCAGTTTGTTACCCCAAATATTTCCAAGATGGCGCACATCAACTGCCATTTATTCAGACCCTTTCCGCCAGAAATACAGCTTATTTAGCCAAAGTCAACAGAAGAGCCACCAGTTCAAATCTTTTCCTAGCATATTGAGCTAACACCAGTTTCCGCCCTTCAGATTTTTCTTACAGAACGACAAAAATATGCATCATCTCTTCCACAAGTCAATCTCTTACACAAGACATACCACCACATGTATGATTGCACATTGAGAATGTAACTGACTTCATTTGCACAAACGTGTGGCTTATCCTATAGTATATTATTACCTTGAGTGAACCCTGTGAAGTTGACTACAAATAGATTTCATTCACATTTACTTTATGTTTTTCTGTATTTTGACAGGTGCTCAAATGAAGACAATGCATAACCTGCGTCTTATGAGTGTTGATGTACTGGAGCTTTGTAGACACAAGCCTAGTAGACTAGGGTAAGTTGTACTCATCCATGATAATTTAAGCCATATAAAACATGCATGTGTTGAGTGCAAATACCAGAGCCTTGTGGGCACAACCCAAAGTAAATTTACTAGGATTTTGCAGACATAAAGCGAATTTGTTAATGTGAGTTGTTCACTGTCGCAGATAAGTTTGTGTTCAATACTTTTTCACAGTAATGATTAGTTTTGGTTATAGGTGTTATTAGTCAAGGCAAAAGCAGCACTGGGATTTTGTTTGATATGTTTTTGATTTTTTTTTAAATTCTTATTTTTTAAATGTTAAGTTAACATTTGTGTGGTGACTGTTTTGATCATAAAATCATACCTGTGATGAGGAAATAACCCATTTTATATTATGCATTATACGTTCATAGTGTATACTTGTCAGTTTGAGAACAGGTGATATTTTATGACTATTAATTTAATATTTTCACTAGTTCAGCTGCTCAGTTAAAATGGTAAAAAAAATGAGGGACAATGTTACTTTACCCTCACCATTTATAGTGCTAAACTGTAAGGGTGTGTTTTTTGTGTTTATACAGAGGAATTTTAAGACCACAGCCACAGCGCTTACAAACAGCGATGTCATTATATTCCAACTCATTATCTGGTTTGGTACTGATGGTGGATGATAGGATCAATTCATATACTGGCATCAAAAGAGGTACATTTCAAAGATCATAAAAAGGCTCCCATTGCTTACCCCTTTCTCTCTTTATTTTGTCTATCAGATCACTTTCATTTTTGTTTTCTTGCTTTCATTTTTGCTTTCTTCTTTCCTATTTCCTTCTTTTGTGCTCTGTCCATGTTTTCCTGACAAAGAACTGCTTTAAATCTGTTAATGTTAATCCACAAATTGTTTTTAAAATGTGTAGATGATAGCAAACAGCAATATAACTAATATGTGCACATTGTTATAAGCCTGACCATCGTTACTTTTGATATTGTTTAACAGTTCACAAAAGGAATTAGCCTACACTTGGTTCACCTCAAGTTTGGTAGTGATGTAGGTGCATATTTTGCTGGTCACCGTATCAAATCATGTCTGCTATCCTAATCCCACAGAGTGTATACATACATATAAGGACAATTAGTCTGCACAATTACGGTGCAAAAGAACTGACATCACTATCAAACTTTAGGTGAAACAAAGTATAAATATTTCGAACATTTCCTAGATGTACCTGGAGACATCCTTTCCCACTTGATTACTATGTGTTTCTTTTTATTGTTTATTGACAGATTTTGCTTCAGTTTGCCAGCAGTCAACCGATTTTCATTTTCCAGACTTAGAAACACAACTCAGGGTGATCCAGCAGCATGCATTGCAAGCTAATGCAAAACGAAGAGCCAAGAAAATTGAGAAAACTAGCAATGATGGTGGTGAGTACTAACTAGATCCTTTTGACCTAATCCTTCCCCTCACCATAACATTTATCCTTAATTAACTTTAAAAACAAAAAGGTATTCTACAAGTAAACTATTATTGGCTTTTGGTGAATAAGCAAAATGCTATTGAGGATATTAATGAATTGTAATACATATCGAACTGTAAGCCCAAGGCAATTTCAATTTGTAAGCAGTATTTTCACTCTCTAAACTTTTGAGAAAATTTGCCCAATTGGGTCCAAATGTACACTACTGCATTTAGGGTGGAAGTTTTCTTGCAGTAAATCTCATTTTAGTATGCCAAAATTGTGACATACTGCCAGGAGTGAACTGAACACTGTACAGAAGACATATTTGACGGACAGGCTAGTGCCGTCCTTGATAAATATTATAATACCCTTGTCATTGAATATTTTTCAATGATACACTGTGAAATAAGCACCTTCAGTATAATGTACCCATCAAATTTAAACAGTATGTTTAAAACTGATTCTTCTGCTATGTTAAACCATTATTCCAGAATCCAGCTCTGGTAGTTCCGGTTCAGAAAGAGGTTCCAAATATTCAGATGATGGAGAACTATCATCAAATCTTAAGCCAGGTATAGTATGTGAAATTCATCCCCTATGGAAGATATGGCCTCCCTCACACAGTGTAGATATCAATAGAGCCACCCAGTCAGGTAACCCCATTTGAAATCCACACTCACTGTGTGAAAGATTAGGGTAATTTCTTCCATAGTAATGTATGGATTTTTAACTGGAAGGGCCCATTGCTTTATACTGTGAATGATAACAGATAGTCACACCACAGTATTTTCCCCTAATGGCTATGTTAATAGCAGTTACACCAGATGCTTCTGTGAATGTTTGCCAGGCACAAGTTTGCTGCATTTTGTTTTCAGCATCACTCTCTTTACTTCGTTCAATTTTCCTGGGTGAAAAGAAAGGACAGTATATTGTTTTTGACAATTATCAAATCATATTCAGATTGGACTTTAGGTAAAAAACAAGACTGAGAAGAACTTTTCAACTATTAAATTATGAAGAACTTTTTTACTATTAAATCAAGAAATGGAATCAAGAATAAAATGTGACCGTACAGCCGCGAATGAGCCGTAAATGTCCTCAATTGTATTCTGAGTTACAGTGTAAAATGGGCATGAAGGTCGTATTCATAGGTACCTCAATTTGGTGCTACGTGTACCTCATTTAATGAGATACACGTAGCACCAAATTGAAATACCTATGAATATGACCTTCATGCCCATTTTACACTGTAACTCAGAATACAATTGAGGACATTTATGGCTCATTCGTGCTGTACGGTCACAAATGAATGGTCCAAGATTGTCCGACCACAGTGCACTATGTGGTAAATTTGACTGAGAGAACCCTTTTCCTTGTGACATAATGATATTATCAATTGTTTTTTAATCTTACTTTTTTTTGTGACCATTTCAGGAGATTTTTACATTACCAGACATTCCAACCTCTCAGAAGTACATGTATTGTTCCATCTAGTAAGCAATGACAGTGCTAAAGCTATGGACATCAACTCTAGACACCCTTCCATATTAGCTCTAAGGAATATACTCAAGTGTGCAGTACAGTTTGATATACACAGCATTACACTACCATTATTTCTGGTCTATGAGATGTATGAGGTAGGTTATGAGAATGAAGAACAATGTTAGCTTCTCTTGATGGTTTTCTCTACATCTTTGTGTGTCCATAAAATTGGTTTTGGTGTCACTATTGAAGCAAATAATATGCACAATAGGTTGACATAACAGTGTTCATCTAAATCAGTATGGCAAACCTTTCGGGAAATAAATGTATGTGTGTAGTCAATTCAAATATGAAAATAATATTACTTGGGAAATAAATCAAGAGATCTATGAAAAGATCTATAATCTTCCGGAAATTACCAGAATTCCAGAAATTTGGCTGCTTTTTATTTTTGCATTTCTGGAGTTGGATGATGATAATTTGTCATAAAAAGCCAAAAAACCTTCTTAAGAAGGCGGATGATACCCTGCAGCCCATTCCCCAGACAAACCCCCCTAAATGCTCAATACTGCATGCAAGCCCTTGGCCACCTGTCCAAGGACCAGATGGATTTTCAGGAAATGTTGCCCATTTACATTTTTCTACTTTTGATATCAAAGCTGACCACTGCCTTTTGTAAAGAAGCCGGAATTGGCTTAAAATAAGATTTATGTTTTTTAGAGCATAAGAGACACAAAATAAACATTTCTAACATTTCCAAACAAAATTTCTTTTCTTTTTATAAGATTTCATTTTGGTATATTCCATAAATAATATTTTCTGCAGCAAGGTTCATTATAACAGCACAAGTTTTCCTGTATTTTGATAATTTTAGGAAATGACAATTCAGTGGTGTTTAAAGAGAGCAGAACTTATCTTCAAATGTATCAAAGGTTTCATGATGGAAATGGCTACATGGGGGAGGCAACGAAACAAGAACAGTTCAGTTTGTTGTACCAAAGGTAATTAGTAATTACATTGGACCATCTTTGTATATTTATATCTCTTGTTTTGTTGAAAGTGCTTTGCTGATATTTTGATGTATTTGCACTACATCAAAATTAAATTATTATTATCATTTGGAGGTGATTACAAATATGCACATACACACGAACTATGGTCTGTTACAGATGTAATTACTGTGTAGGCATATACCCACTTTTAAGAATATGGTATCTGCCTATCAGCATGTAACATTAAAGTTATCAAAAATAATCAAATGCCTATATTGTTTGAAAGAGTTGACCTTTCTCCTTTATTCTTTCAACCAAATACTAATTATAGAACCCACACTCAACCTGATTGAGCTGTCTATATTATTTGCTTTTACAATGTTCATTTTCTGTTGGTTTAATCCCTTGCTGTCATTTTCATTGCAGGGTATTTCAGAAGACCTATTCAGTCAGTTGAGTGCTATGCTGCCAAATATCTTCCGCATGTCAAGAACTCTGGATCTTACAGTCACTCAGCGCAAGTAACAGGTGGACATAGTGTATGAATTATGTAAATATATATATACAATATAACAGCTGTATATTTGTGATATGAAAAAACATCAAAATTGGCTGCTCACTTCAGCAGCATCTTGAAACTACTTTTCCTGAAATATTGATCGGAAACATTATTGGTATATGGCAGCTATTGCATAATGTGTAAAACAACTCAAGAAAGTCATATCAACAGTGGCTGCCTTTATGTAAAAATTGTGCTTGTGACCAATTCCTACAAAACCCAGAACATGTTGGCAAACTGATTTTAGATTTAGCTATACTTTGATCAGCTCTTAATCGGCGGGCGGTATAACATCGCGGATTAATATCAAAATATTTTATTTTGAGAATTTTCTTGTGACATCTCACCAGAAGCATCACAAATTATTAAGTGAAATGCTATACTTTGTTTACTTTCTTTAACACACAAAATAGAGACCAGACAGGTCAACTAATAGCACCCTTGTTATGGGTCTACTTTTCGGCGTAGTGGTAAAAGCCTAACATTTCCCGCCTATTTATTACAAGCTGATCAAACTACAGAAATCTCCAAAAATTGTTCGCATTTTAAAATTTACATTGTGAGGATACCTGTAGTATGTAACAAGGCATAGAAGAATTTTAAAAAGATGAATTGAACCAGCAAGTGCTGTTTATTTGGAAAAATTAATACTGCACATCTCAAAATTACATTAATTTCAGAACTACAGACAAATTCTTCAAAAGTATGCATTTGTCATTTTTTAGAGGCTCATTTTTTTAATCTTCACAGTAACATTAAAAACTCAACTTTAGACACGTTCCCGGTTTGTGGGAATTGGTCGCATTCGATATGATACTGGATACAGAAACTACCTAATTGTCATCCTACAAGTCTGCATTTATTTGCTAATTCTCTGGAAGAGAAAGTTGCTGATGATAATATGTGGAGCCACAATTGACACCATGCATCTTTGTCATGTTATAGAAAATGAAAAACAGGCAGCTTTTTTTGTACTCAATGACTTCTAGGACAACTCCAACCTGCATGCATGGTGGCTGATTCAATCTGCAACTGGTTCAATTGAATGTAATCTTGTGTGTGCACTCTGTGACACTTCGCTAACTGAGGAAAGTTTTCTTGACAGCATCAGCTGTCTCAAGTCACAATTTCTTATGTGACCTCTTTCAGATAACTCAAAGGATTGTGAATGGGCAGGTGTGAATAAATACTATTACAGGACAAAGCTTAAAAATCTTGAATATCTTGGATTCCCACCCGGCAATTTGATGTTTTCTTTGCTTTGCACAGTCGGAATTCACCATAGAAGTAGTTATGTAACAGGATTAATTACCACTGTGACCGGTTTACCCTATACATGAAGCTGTTCCTCTACATGATACCATAGAGATGAAGACCTGGATCATAATTCTATAGAAATTTTACATTATGCTGAGTCCATGTATATGTTTCACTTGCACCTGAACGATTTGAAAAGAGCAGTATTGCATTCAATCTATGATTGCACACATACACAGGTGGTGAGTGCAACCTGCTTATAGTGCAGAGCAATGCATTAAAAAGTGTTAACTGGTTGCTATGGTAAATTAATCCTGTCAATACTTCTACTTCAACTTGTGACCTTATTTGGGATCCTAGAACCCTACAAAATTAAAAGAAATGCACACTATCAGGGATGTAAGTGGCAAAGAGGAATAAATATTTTCAGTGGCATGAGCTTTTGTGAAATTAATGGCATCAGATTTAAAAATCATTACCCAGCTTCTGTAAAACATGATGGTACAGTCTGATTTATCACCATTATCACCTACTACTTCCATGGTTATAGAATTGTGTTGTTTACAACTACTTACACAATTCGTACCAGTCTCTTTCCAGAACATAACTGGATCATTATTTAACAAGTCATTGATTTTATTGCATTGATGAAAGCTTTTGCCTCATTTCTTGTTGTCTAGCAAATTTACATGTAATTCACCTACATGTATTCCAAGATGTTTCAAATATGAAATATATTAATTTCAGTATATTTGATAAAAATTGTAAACTTGTATCATAAGGCTGAATTCCATGAAAATTTACATAGACATTAAAATTTCATATTAACTATTAAATATAGACATTAAAAGACACATAAAAAATTTCCTTTCTGATTGGTCAATGTCCCAATGTCAATAGCATTATTACAGCAGGTACACATGCTAACAGAGACATGATTTAGGCAAAAATCTCAATTTGGCTGAAAAGTTAGTATGTACGTGACTACAAGCATCATCAACATCACTGTCTGAATCTTAACTGCTTGCACCACACTATATTTCCTCATCAGCCATGTCCCGATCTTGTGTTTGCTAAATATGCACACTGATACGTCTCACTTTATCCACTTTTTTGTTTGCCTGTGGTGGGGATATTATGGTGGGGTGGATCAAATACTTTCCTAACTTTTTTACTACAAGTTTTCCAAGCTTGCCTGTCTCTAGCAACTCATCCCAATTGTAATTATGATGCTCTTTTTGAATACATTCTGTTTGGACTAGATGTCTCTCTCTTGCCTTCATTTCTTTTACTCGCTTCATGTTAACTATGTGTTGTAGATAATTTATGAGATGCTGTTCAGACACCATGAATGTCTCTCCGCTATATATACATTCATTTGTTGATTCTCTTGTTACTTTCGTTGATGATCATTTCTTTATTTACAAGATGTCTCTCCGCTGTATATACATTCATTTGTTGATTCATTGAGTAAATTAAATTACCACCACGACTGTAAAAACCATTCTACTTCCTTCCCTTCACCTTCTTCATTCTACTTCAATCTGATCTGTCTCCCAGCGGGTCGTTCACTCCAGCACCTGCGCTGCATACTGCCTGGCCGTATATGTTTGTCCTCCTTTGTCAAATGTATTTCTTAAATTCCACTTGGGCTAGAAATCATCTGGTGACCTAGATTGTCTATCTGGTTGAAGATGTGAGCTTTCTTTGACTGGTTTGTAGTGGTGTTCTGGAAGTTTTGTGAAGTCTGGCTCTGGCCTTGGTATTCAATTCATCTGAAATGCTACCCAGGCATTGACACGGTAAAAGTTGCATAATTCAACATCTGTTTCCCAAGTTCCTTTTTAATATTCCATACAGTTCACCTATTTCATAGTGCTGTTCAATGAAATGGAGTATTTTGTTGAAATAAGCAGCACCAGGAATGGCTTTCTTATCTGTTTCACTTGTACAAGATTTGTACTCTGTCAATAAATCCTTATTAAAAAATGTTCACAGTTTTTTCAGATGCTTTGCGGACTATGTATTCCGAGAGCACTGGTGCATCATCAAGCCTGGCAACAACCTGGCCGTTTACAAACCAAGCATTTTTTTCCATGCGCTCCTCGTCCAATGCCTCATATTCTGTAATTGTTAGGGCATCTATTTCCTCCTTGCCGAGGCCTTAAAATTGCTTGAATTTTTCCCAGTGTATTGTATCACCATCCACAATAGCATCTCCTGTAAAATGTAAGTGTAAAATCACTGTCAAATTTTTGGCTGATGTTTCAAGTATAAATGCACAATCACTTGGAGCATAGGTTTTGGCTTTATAAAGCAGATGCTTCTTCTCTCTGATAGTTGGCTTTCCATCAATATCAATGACCTCCTTTTCCATGATACTATGGACTGTAGTTTTTGGTCGTACTTCTTGTTTGACGCATCCACAGTTCTGAGTGCAACAGCTCTGGAAGCGGTGATTCCAAACATCCGTAGCCTCTTGAACATCTGTGTATCAACATAAAAGTTAATTAGTCAGTTGGCTTGATTGCATTGCATTTTTAAAACATAATATATTGCTCATATAATTTGCTGCTTAAAACTGCAAGTCTGGTATGTAATATCAGTGACCTCCTTTTCCATGATCTTATGGGCTGCAGGGGTCCGATACTCCATTTTTTAGGCCAATTAAACTTTAGCAGTTATCTAGCCTTGTCTGTTGTGGTTAATATTTTCACATTGCAGGTCTTCTTAAATCCTTCATAGTAATAAATCATAGGTACCTGGAGATAAGTAGACCTTGTCATCAATTGAATGCAGCATGAAATATATGGCCTCCTCTTTACTTAAGAATAGATCCATCTGCACATTTTTCACATTGCATCTTTGGTGATGTGTATTTACAATGTGCTTGTCCTCAGCTTTGAGAGGTTTCTTCATACAAAAAAGCCCTTTTCCCATGTGAAACTTTGATTGTTTTGAGCGTTTGTTTCTTGGAGCTGACTTATTCCAAGCAGTAACTGCAGATTTGATTTCCTTCTTGCCTCTTCCTCTAAGCTGATAATTAGCAATCTCACACAAATCTCTAACTTTACTCTTCTATTAGTGTACATCACTGTGCTATGGCACCTGCCGTGGTATGTTGCCTTTTCCTCTATTGATTTAACGATGAAATCTTCATCAGAGTCAAATTTTGTGGGTGCCCCAGATCCAAGTTTTCGGTTTTTTCAAGCGATGCTCATCAACAAGGTTGGTTGCTTTACACTTCACCATCTGCCTCAATCTTCTCTTTGTTGCTTTGTCATTTGGATTTTGTAGTTGTTCAAAGATTCCTTTTGCTTTATTAGAGCACTCTTACAATTCATCCATTTTGTCTTGTGACCAATACTCTTCCTTCCTTTTCTATTTTCTTGTCAGTATACATACATATACAATTTATACCATGCATAATCTAATGAAAGGTCTAAGCGCCTTTACAAGCTACAGCCAAGGCTGGCATAGAAACAAACAAAAAATACAAAGGAATAATTACATTTACCTAAAAAGGTGTGTTTTTAACAGTTTTTTGAAAACAATAAGAGAAACAGCTTCAATGGTGGAGAGGGGAAGCATGTTTCACAGCCGAGGTCAAATAACGGAAAAGGCCCTGTCACCTGTTGAACGATGAGTTTTGGGAATATGGAGCTTAGTATGATGAACCAATGAACGAAGGTAATGATGAGAAATGCTTTGAGTGTTGTATAAATCAATATCAGAGGAGAGGTATGTTGGTAGAGAGCCATTTAAATATTGGTATATATAAACAAGCAACTTAAAATGAACACCTTTGAAGGTCATAAATGGCACAAAATAGCACCCTGAATGGTGAAAATCACACATTGCCTTAACAATACTAGCAAAAGTTGGTTTTATTCCCGCAATTATCGCTCCGTGAATATGCAAATTTATGACAAAATCAGGATTTTTCTGAAAACTTAGGGGGTAAAAATTGCCAATTTTGTGAATCTTTAAAAGGCCGTATCTTCGCAACGAATTGTCTGATTCAGGTGATTCAAAAAGTTTTGAAAATCATTTTGTAGATGAAACAATCCTGACTGAAAAAGTAACTCCTGGGTAGTAGGTTTGAAATTTTCATGTGGCCACCCTACTAAAAGACACTGTGAACTGAATGGAGGCTTTTAAAAGCCCCATTCTTGATATTTCCATTTCACAGTGTCTTTCAGTGTACTCTCTATGTCTGCGCATAAAAACACGGACAAGGCATCAATTGAAAGTAAAGGATTAAGGCCTGCTATTATAGTCTTGGTGCCCAACACGTGTAGGCCTGATACATTCCCGCTGCAAAGTGGGGCAATATCTTTGATGTTATCTAAGGTTGCAGCTGGTTCCAGAGGATGATTTAAGCACTTCCCACCACGCCACTGTGTTGACTTGCGGTTAGCACAGCTGTGTGAGTGAACATGACACGACTGCTCGCACACTGCATTGACAGATTGGACTGATATATTTACAATAAAAACGCATTCACAATGCTGGTCGATTTCACATTTTATGTTACCTACAGAAGGTGTGAATTATCCTTCATGCATACATCACTTTAGATCTGAAATCGACCAACTAATAACGACACACGCACAATTCTTAAACAACATCTTTTACACAGAATTCAATGGGATTTGAAAAGTAAAGTGGCAGTTGAAACTCTGGTGATAACACGTTTGCAGTGCATGATGGGGCTTCCTTAAATCATCCTCTGAGCTGGTTCCAAGACTTTCAACACTTTCTCTGCCACCGAGGCCTCTCTCCTTTTCTCTCCTTTTCTTCTCCTCTCCTCTCTCCATTTTCTGATATGTATCAAATTGAAAACAAAATTACAAGGTCAAATAAAAAAGAATGTGTGGCATTATATATCCCTATACGGTCTGATTGATTGAAATTTATGATACGAATCCGAACGGTTCTGATTTTTTCTCTCCTTTATTTATAGTGCCAATTTGCCAGTGCTCCATTTCTTTATTTATGTAAGCCTATAAATCTAATTTGACAGCTACAAATGGCTTCATCAGTTGCATACCTAGCTGTGGCCATCTGCATTAAGGCCAAAAAAAATCCTATTCTTGCTTCTGTGTGACAGGGTTGAGGGGCAGTCTTGTGAAGTTGATCTTCGTGAGACCAAACTTTAAAAAGTCATCCAGGTTTTCCAATACCATGATTGAGTCGTCATGACCTCTGCAAAAGATTTTGCCATTCTTGTTGTAGGCTTGCTTTACATTGTCCAGGGATTTGGCATTATAATACATCATCTTGTTTCCGAGGGGTGACAGGTCTTCGTTTACATGGATCTTTTTGTATTTGTCCATTTGCTTCATTTTCTTTATGGTTTGAAGCATCTTGATGGTGTTAGATCTAGAAACAAACCTAATGATGAAGTAAGCAATCATCTGTCCAGAAATAAAATAGGTCCTCTTCTCCAATGCTGAAAAACAACAAAAAGCAAGGTGATCAATACATGAAATGTGTAAAATGATGCAAATTTCATGAGCAGAGGGGGAGTTGTGCAATTCTTTGAATTTTGTAAATTTTTCCAACTATGAAATTAACCATGACCCAATGGCAATGTCTTGCACTTTGCAGTTAAACAATGTTAATGCTTGACAGATGATGCATTGCTCTTCTCATTTCTTGTGAATTCTGTGATTTTGTGACTTTAAAAATTCTAGTGACTCACCTTGAGGATGTTTTCCCTTGCTTCAATATCTGTTATATCATTTATGCTCTGAGAATCCTGGCCCTTCTTGGAAATATGCCTATATAATGTTTCCGCAAAGAAGTTAGGTGGTGGCCCACGATGGACATTAAAGTAAGAAATCATTCTTCCTAAAACAATATACCTGACATCTGCTTCTTCTGCTGGTCAGAAGCATCACTGTGCAGACTGTTGATATTTCTGTGGCCTGACAGACTACATATAATTCTGTCAGAACCTTCATCATTGTTGAGCACCTTGATTGCTGTTGACCGTATACTGTGGTCAGTATAGATTTGGGAGAGTTTTGCGGCTTTAGAAATGTCTCATCACCCCCCAATGGTATTGTGTCCAAGTGGACAGTTGTTATACCAGATATGGTCATTTGCATTCTTTCTTGGCTGCTGGTAGAACCGCAGACATCCAGGGTGGAGCTTGGATACATACAGCTTGAATGCTTTGACTGGACATTTTGCGTCATTTGTAGCGTACAGCTTTTTCATTCTTTTGGAAAGTTTCTTAAGCGTGCCAGAGTGGTTTTTTTTCATGTTCATTGCATGTGGGTGCAAGGTATTCTTTTCTTGCACCTTCAGTGAGCACTTGGAACAAGTTTTTGGTTAGGTTTCTCAAACCTTTTCTTCCTCTGCGGCAGAACATATATTGCTCTTAGAACTATTTTTTGATTAAATTATACCAGACAATCCCATTGTAATCCTCCATGATTTAAACCATTTAATGTTATCTTGTCAAAATTTTACTAAATTTGAAAATAAAATTGAATAATGAATGAAAAAAATTACAGCTCAAAATTGTGTAAAAAATTACCATCATAATTATATAACATTACTGGGATTGTCCAACAGGATGAAACTCTCAGGAGAATCCACTGGCTGCAAGAGCTTGCTCACATGATAATGTGCTAAAACTTGTTACATGAAAAACACTGAAATGTTGCTTATCAAATTACAGGTAAACTTGTGAACAACTTGTGAACAAACGCAACATAATATTTGCAATATTGTTGGTAGCACAGTTGCAAATCATGGGCTTCAAAATGGCGGGTTTAATTTGGAAAAGTGCTGTTTTGATGACATCCTTCTTATCTTTTGAAATTACAATTTGGTGTACAACAATGTGTGAAATTCTTTGGAACTTTTTACAAATGCAATCTAATTCTGAATTTCTATCACCTGCTTTAGATGCCAAATTGCCAATAATGGGGTGGTTGTTGAAAGTATGGTCAAGTAGGGGCAATATCATCACTGGATGCAAATTCTGGTGTAACATTTCTGGGTTGTTGAACAATATGGTATATATATAATATACTATTGCAAACAGCTGTGCCAAGGAAATCTTCTGCTCCTGGTTCCTAAAACTGTGAGTTAATATATAAAACTCATGATGATCTTCATTTTTCTTTTGTAAAATGTATGTTCTGTGTTCCAGGGATAAGCACAGCACCAGAAATATCAAACTTTGGAAAGCTCTTGATGAAAATATAAAATTGATGTTTAGGATTACAACTTTGTTTGCTTGCACATCTCTGAACACAGCTGACTTGACGTTCCACCAATAGCGTCGACAACTTCCTTGCCATGGTGGCTCTCAAGATATCTAAAAAAATATCTAATCTAATTGTAAAAATCATGAAAGTACACTGATGAAAGTAGATGCAATCTCAGGTCTCCCACCAGTGTGGAAACTCGGGGAAAATCATCATCAGATTTGTCACTACTGCTGCAAGCGCAGTCATTAAGATATGATTGGAAGCTATCCAGCTATTCTTCTGACATTTTGTGTCCAGCTTCACTTCAGACTCCAACATTTTCTGTTTTAATTTTATTGCATGTAAATGTTGTTCAGCTGCTGACCAATTTGAAGGTGTTGCATTATTAAGTGTCTCTTGTAATAAATCTTGGATGTCTTTTAACTGGAAAGTAGTGGGTGTTTTTTTTGCTTGGCCCCCATATTAACTCGATTGGATTTAACTCGCAGTGGTATGGAGGTAATCGTAATACATAGTGGCTGTGTACACAGGCCAACTCATCAATAACATGCTTAGTGCATCTTGGTTTATTCAATTTTATAAGTTCATGTAACTGTACTTTGATCTTCAAATGATCCCATTCAATATTGTTTTCAGTCAACCAGTTTTGCATCTCACATTTCCTGGATTGAAGGGTTTGAATTTTTAGATGCATTATCCATTACTTCATGTTGTGGAATATTTGGTAGAAGTTTTCTTTTAAACCATTCTGTGAATACATCACCATTCATTTCATTGTGATAGTCAGCTGAACCAGTTTTTGATTGGAAACATAACTAGTGTAATTAGCTAACTGATGAAGGTGTTAAAATATTCAGATACAGAGTAAAAGCAGTGACCATCCAATTGTTTTTATCATGAAAAAGCATTATAAAATGAGCGTAAATTAACCTAGTAATGTGTAATATTATAGCATCCAATATGGATTGTGTACATATTGTGGGATAGATGGAGAGTGAGAAAAAAAGCAGGTTATGTGAATAACAGACAAACCTGATAACAGGAATGCAAAGACACAATGCTTGGAGCAGTACTAATTAATAGTAAATAAGTATTTAATTATATAACCAAATTCTGTAAATTAGGTTAAAAGAATCATAAAGGTGGAGAATAGTACTAAAACAGTATATATCCAAATGTCTATACGGTTGTCCTCCTCCCCACATTCCAAGCCGGATTAGTTCTAATTATGTCCCGTCCATCCATCAGTGTAGACAGTGGTCCCTGGTCGGACATGTCTCTTGACGATCTTTAGTAGAGTCTCACTGTCTCTTTAGTTCACTGGGTACATGATCTGCCGATTGCTCTCCCTCTCTACTAAACCAACTATCCAAATGTCTCTACTGGATTGTAAGTGGCCGCGATGATATTTGGACTTTTTGCCGAAATGGCTCTCGTCGATTTCTACAATTCCATCAAGCTTCATTTCCTTCATCTAGATCTACTTATCCTGACTCCCTACACATATTTCAAGGGGCATAAACACCCCCTGCCCCGGGATCACCTCCACACCCCTCAGCACAACAGCGTTTCTGGGGTGCGGGCGAATATCACCGCTGTCTCCCGGGTCACTTTGTCTCCACTCCTTCCTATCTCCTCCCTTCTCCCTTACTATCGACATCTCCCCCATCTCCTTCTGTACCTTCCTCCGCACCTTATCCAACCATACCCTCTCTCTCTTCCTCAACTCTCCCCTAAATGACTCAAGTTGCCTCTCCTCTTCCTCCTTCCAAACTTTCCCCCTTTCCTTCCTCGCCATTTCTCACTCAGCTGCCTGAATCGTATTATCCATCGGAGACTACTGTGATCTGTCATAATCAAAAACATTTTTTACTAGCAAATAATGACGGAAAAGCAATTCTGAGTAGTAAAGTAATTTCTCTGATTTATTCAAAGTTATGCAGTAAAAGGCTATGACTTTCTCTTCTTCATTTTGTACTTTACTGAGTACACATCCTAAGACTACAGCACTTGCACAAAATGCATTCAAATTCAATACATTTTGAAATCATTAATAGACTATGACATGAATACAAATTATCAATTTTCATATAAAAAATAACAAAATATCTTGAAATTTTTTTTTTTTTTTTTTTTTTTTTTTAGGTCAGCCATGAATGATCCTGGCATTTAGGTCTAGGTCCAGGGACACTACAAAACCGAAAAGAAAAAAACTTAAAAAAAAAAAAAAAAAATTTTTTTTTTTTTTTTTTTTTTTTTTAGCAATTTCAGGTACCCGGTTACCCGCCCGAAAATTGCGGCGGTACCCGGGTACAAAATTACCCGAAAATGCCAGGCCTAATTCACACAACATCTAGATCTACTTATCCTGACTCCCTACACATATTTCAAGGGGCATAAACACCCCCGGCCCTGGAATCACCTCCCCACCCCTCAGCACAACGGCGTTTCTGGGGTGCGGGACGAATATCACCGCTGTCTCCCAGGTCACTTTGTCTCCACTTCCACCTCCTTCCTCCTTCTTATCTCCTCCCTTACCAGTCAGAATTAATAGGTAAATTTTCACGGGAAAATTTTCTGGACACGTGACACCCATGGGCGCAGACATATTAGCATTATGGAATGTGACCCCGAGCACAGCGGTGTTCTTCCAATGTATTTGAATAGGAAGAATTCTTCCTTTGAGGCAAAATAAGTTACTTGTCGTAAGTTAATAATGCTATGGTAAGAGTTTCCGTGAGACAAATATTTTTTCCGTGAGATAGATATTTTTGAAATTACGTTTTGATGATATTGTGAAAAAATTAAGATAACATAATATTCAATAAATTTGCAATGCACAAATTTCTATCAAAATTGCGGTCAAAAATACTATTCCAATTCAAAATTACTAAGACTTGAATAGCGAGGTCACCGCCGGGGTCAGAGATCAGGCTCGAGGTTACACTCACATTGATACGCATTGGTCACGTGTCCAGAAAATTTTCCCGTGAAAATTTACCTATTAATGTTGACTGCTTACTATCGACATCTCCCCCATCTCCTTCTGTACCTTCCTCCGCACCCCATCCAACCATACCCTCTCTCTCTCTTCCTCAACTCTCCCCTAAACGACTCAAGTCGCCTCTCCTCTTCCTCCTTCCAAACTTTCCCCCTTTCCTTCCTCGCCATTTGTCACTAAGTGGCCTGAATTGTGTTATCCATCGTAGACTACTGTGATCTGTCGTAATCAAAAACATGTTTTACTAGCAAATAATGACGGAAAAGCAATTCTCTGAGTAGTAAAGTAATTTCTCTGATTTATTCAAAGTTTTGCTGCAAAAGGCTTTGACTTTCTCTTCTTAATTTTGTACTTTACTGAGTACACATCCTAAGCCTACAGCACTTGCGTCACAATGTATGATAAATGGATCTGTCTCATTTGGATATGCTAATCCCGGGGGTGCCACTCATATACCATTGCATGTTGTCATCACTGACCAGACACTTTTATTTTTCACCCAAAACACTGACATGCCCAAGGGCTGAAAGGTAACCCTTACCACTGACCTGCTATGAAAAAAGGATACCCAAATCACTGACCACAGCCATGGTGCAAACAAAGGTACCCATATCACTGACCTTACATGTCCCAAAATGACCCTTTTCACTGACGAAGGTAGAAAGCAATATTTACCTAGTGTATTTCCAATCCCTTTACATACAATTTCTGTTATAATATGAAATAGCCTGGAATATCATCCTTAACACAAAATTGTGGTCATACACAACAAACAAGCTGCAATCATTTCATTGGTATCCAATTAGTACAAGTACATCCTGGGAAGATCATACACCAACAGGTTATTTGTAGTGGAAAAGTTTTATTTCCTATTCTTGGCAATAAATACATGAACCATAATAAGCGTAGCTATTTACCTTTGATTTCAGTGCTGAATCCGGGCGAATCCATGATCCGCGCTAAGCTCTGAAATCTGAAATATAAAGCACTTTTTTTTTTTTTTTTTCTTTGGTTTTGCGCGGGTGACAAACAGCGATGGCAAATGTCACTTCACGATTTCCAAAAGGCATGGTTCCTGTCATATCTGGTTCAGCAGTCAAACGTATGTCGTAATCCATTCCGATTACACAGTATCTGTACCTTGTACAAAATTCGTAGTCTCTACGCCCGTCTCTCGCAGCCCGCTTCGGCAGCATGCACAAACATCACCGAGTTTTAATCATGGTACAAGACCGGGCACAAGACTAATATATTACACTTACAGACACGGAAGTAAGAAGTTGTTTACAATCAGGAACGAAAACAGCGGCTGACGTCAAATGCTGGACTTTGATTTTTCATGAACCCAAAACGCCGACATATCTATTGTAAAAAGGTACCTTTTTCCAGAAAACACCAAAATTGAGACCCTTTTCGCGTCCCGCGGGACGTGGCCTATGCTTAAAAAGATACCCTTTTACCGCGAAATTTTGGTCGGTGATGACTTCATTGATGGTTCAACTGGCACCCCCGGGATGCTAATATTGACTCTTCTGTAGCATCAGATGTTTCTTGACAGATAGCATGGCGAAAAGGCGTTGATGCCTGGAAGACGGAATCATTCAAGTGTACTACCACTTCACCGCAACAGAAAGATCCACCAATACTCTCTGGAATCTACACATCTATGATTCTGGATGGGGTAAGATGACCTTTGTTATGAACATCGTGGTCTGCACCCAAAATGCTTGATGAAGAGGGCCCAGCTGTTGCTTTTCTCGCATGCCACTGGCCATCGCTGTACCAGGTTCACCAGAGTTCTCTTAACAGAGAAAGATACATCGGCCACAGAGATCCCATGGAGGATCATTTCCATGCCTCTGTAATAGCCATTTTCAACTTAGAAAAATGTCTTTATAATCTTCTTAGAATCCTTGGTAGGTGGCAGGCCTTCCAATGCCAACAACAACTTGCTAAATTATTGTGATTTCACAATGTGATGTCCAAAAGCACCCACTTAATCTCTTCTTTCTTCATAAGGTGTGTATCAATCAATCCACTTTTGTGCATAGGATCCCAGAAGAATTTGATGCTGCCTTCTTATATCTCATACAACTCCTCCAAGTGGTTACTAACTGGAAGATGGAAGTATTGACCATCTATGCTTCCTCCAGCAATCTGCTTCCCTGCTTTGTTTTTGCTTGTCCATGGCTGTCTTCCAGTTTGTTGCAATGTTCATGCTGTCATGTGCCTTCACTATCAGGCTGCCAAGAAAGATGTCTTGGATCTGGTTGTCGGATTCCGGGACAACAGTGACAGTTGACATAAATTGTATGTGGCTTTTATGTTTGTGTGTGGCTTTGTCGGCATTGATGTTTAAATTAGTTAACTTGTGAGGAAACCACATCTAGCAGAAAGTTTCTGGCAAAATCCTGCCCATGGTTTATGTTTCCAATTTGGACACCATTCAACTCCTGTAAATAGGGTAAGCTTTCAAAGTCCACAAATGGCTTGCCCTTGTTGTACAGGTGGTAGTATGTCATTGCCATGCCTATGGCGATGTTCTTGGCTCCAGTTCATCTGAATGAGTTGAAGTAAGTGATGGAAGTTCCTGGTCCTCAATCTTAGATGACAGCGAAGGTAAGACATTTTGAACCCAGTGCACGTCCATTTCCTTGCACATGAATAGTTAGCGTATATTCGTACAAAGTAATAGTGAACATTCCGACTCATGTAGATTTGTAAATTATGCTATTTTGATTTTTCTCTGTTGAATTAAGTCCGGGACCATAACTATGGTTTGTTTTGCGGTGAATATCCTCAAAAAGAGTCTCATCAGATGTTCGGAGCGTACAAGATGATTTATTCCAGTTTATATCCATGATAGAAGTTATACAAGTTGTAGCAAAACCAATAAAAAGTTCTGAAATAGTAGCAAAATATCCTAAATATTTCTCAACAAAGAAGTGCGAAGACAGCGCATCACCAATCACGGCGCTAACAGCATTCTAGAAGTTGTTTATCTTTATGTCCGTCTATGACAAAAAGTCATTAAAAGCAGTAGGACTGGCTAGAAAAGTAGTGAATTGAGTTGATTTGTGTTTCAAAAAGATCTGTGATGATTAAACAATCCGCGGTTAAAAAAAGCCCATCAAATTAGAACCTTTTATGGCTTTTCAGTAATTTTTAAACTGTTATCTTCGTAAGACAGCAAATCAGCTGGATGATCATGTTCGCTACCTGCATATGCTGATCATGCACATACAGCATCTTTGTTATGAATCAGGTTTTCGCTCATTACATGGTACTTGTGCACTTGTCTTGCAAGGTGTCTTTTTATATTCATCTGTAATCTGTCATCATCAAAATCAAAATTATTTGTTGATGCTCTTAGACACTTTCCACTGTCGTAGCTCCGCCTGCAGAAAGCGGTAGCTAGGTAGATGGGCCTATCAAATTCATCCATCACAGAACTAAGGTATCCTGGCAAACTTTCCCCTTCTGTCTTGTCCTATTCTTTAGGAGAGTTATTCAATTCAGCTTTATTTGCTGAACAAAACCTGTTTTCCAAGGCGTTTACTAATGCCCTGTATGAATGTCTGGCACTTTTGTCCAGATCACTCAGTACTGGGCAGTAACCTCTAGGCTCATTTTGAGCCAAACAAATAAAGCATAAAACAATGAATAAAAGAAAATCAACATTTTACTCAGATTGTGATAGTTTTGGACAATCTCAGATTTTATATATAGGCCTATATCATATAAATATATCTAGCCATACTGCAAATAACACAATGCTATCTACTGAAGATAGCAATGGGTATTTACTAACTTAGACAACCATGTTCAGTGTTATAAAAGCCTGTTTTATTTATTTTAAATTATAATATATTTTGTTAAATATTACATCTATCATAGACAACTTCAAATCGTATAGACGAATCCAAGGAGCCAAGTCATGGTCAGGATTTGGTCGGACATCTTTGGGTAGCCGCTAGCACCAACCTGGTGTTTTGAGCGTCCAATTGTGCAAATAAAAACCGCCTAACACCTAGAGAAGATGCAAGGACGAGGAGGGTTAATAGAATAATAGCTAATATAATAATGGAGATAATTCCGCAGATTAAATCCCGTCGCATCTATTCATACACAGTCCTTTTGTTCGCAAGTATACATCAATGCATAGATACCGCGTGTAGTTAATCCGATTATTATGTCACTTCAACAGCGAATAGACCATGCTGTGTGTTTGTCAAAGGGAACTGTATTGTGTTATTCTTTTGTCTACCTGTGTTTTCGCGGAAGGTGTAAAACGGGTGATGGAATGCAGTTTAATATTTCCGCCAAGGCCGAATCATTTCACATTTTGAGTGCATTGTAGCCGATGGCTACCCAACTAAAGGCTGCTAGTCAGGTGTAGGAATGCGTGTATTTGGATTCGTCTATACAACTCCTGTATTTTTACTCGAGTATTATTGTATTGGAAATAAAGAATAAAACATCTATACCTTTTATCACTGACTCTGAAATTTGAAACCCATGTGTCGCAGAAGGTCCCAAAGGGTAGTCTTTCCAAATTGAATTTCATCAGAGCTCTCTTCAACCAGTGCTTCATGCAGCTTCCTCAGGGTTGGTAGTTGACGGTTACGGTAAAACTAGTGGACACATAGACAAATTATACCTTCCTGGAACTGGTCATATTTCTTCTTTCTTTCCTGAGGAGGATTTGGTTCCAGAATGTTGAAATTGCCACTGTGTGCATTTCCTTCTTGGATGACTCTGCAGACGGATGAAATGCTTGTATTGAGCTGATAAATAATGGGATATCGTGGTTGATCTCGGGTGGGTTCATCTTCAAAGTACTGATACAGGTTCCAAATAGCTTGCTTCACCTCCAGCGTGAGTGCTTTCTTCTTACCCATTTTCAGAGTGGGATTCTAACATCACCAAACTGATGGCTTTATATAGAACTTGTGAAGATACCGTACTCACTCGATAGTTAGCACATGTGCCTCCTATCGAGGGCTTTTGAAAACGTGCAAAAACGAAAAAAAATGAACAGCGCCATCCACAAAAGTGACAAAAGTGTAAAGGGTTTTGAGCAAATCATCGATACACATAGCTATATACGAATAATTAAACCTACAAATTTGTGTGTTAACTACATTAGCTCAGTTGGTAAAGCGACAGAATTTGAACCATCTTAAGAAGAGCAAATTGAGCAGGAGTTCGAGGCTCGTTATAAACTTTTCCGTTGTTTAATTTTTATTTTGGGATTTGAGCTTTTCTTGATAAATTTAATCTTCTTTGCTTTGTTTTTCATTTTGTTTCTTTATTGTTTCTTATTTGCTTTATTTTGTTTTGTTTTTTCTTTTCTTTTTCTTCTTTCTTTCTCTTTGTTCTATGCATACTGGGGTCATGGGCTATTTATTCAACAATGTAGTTGGGTATGCCCTCAATGTTAATGCGGTGGTCCTCTTTGCCATTACACGCTACAGAAATTCCATATTTTTTAAAGGCTCTGATGATGGTTCCCTTCTATCAAATGAGTATCATTGAAGACTGAGTTCCGCAGTCTATTTCAAAATACTGACTTCGCTTTTACATCAAGAAGGACACAATAACTCATGACTTAAACGTGATATGGACATGCTTTTTAACCGCAAAGAAATCTTTTGCATTTTATAATTTTAACCTTATCCATTATACTTTTATGATTTTGTGCAATACGAAAAGAAAAAAAAAAAAGCGTGTTTATAGTGAGCCAGATTATGCGGTATTTAGCCGGACTGCCACGCAGTCTATATTTGTTTATGTTTTACTAACCATTGCAAATCTAGACTACGCAGTAGTTTAGCTAAATAACGGAAAGATTGTCTCACTATAAACACGCTCATTGTGTAACATGTAAAATCCCGCTCCGATTCAATTGTGCCTGGTACATTGTGTGCTTTATTGAATCAGGGACCTTGTATAGAGGCCCTGCATGAAATTATCGATTGGCTCCAGACAAAGGATTTGAACCGGTGTCCTTCATCGTAGTTATAGCGGAGTGCAGTCTATTCAATCAAATGTTGTCATCAACCTATTTGATCGTAGCGCAGGGTTATGTGTGTAAGACGAACTGTCACGGTGGATTGCAATCATGCTTTTGTTGAATGCATTTGAGTAGTCCGCCATATTTACGGGATGATACGTCACATGCAAGGCCTCTATATGGAGGGACTGGAAACGGCTTCCACCCATTGTACCATGCGAGTTGCTGGTTTACAAATTATCCTCAGTTGAGCAAGCATGAATAATACGTTGATCAATAGACCCTGGTACGAATCCAAGCACAGTTACAACATAGCGCGTGGCTTGTCTTGTACATTGCGAAATGAGCCTACATGTTTGCCTATTATGACAGACTCTAGAAATGCCAACATAAATCTTCAAAGAACATCATCTTAAGAATTATTTCAGTAACTAAAATCAGAAGGAATACCAAGCGTGCGGTGTACACATTCCAGAAAAAATATAATTTTGTTTGTTCTAGCATTCTGTATCTCCACAAAATTATCACATTGTCTTCCAAATCCTATGTAAATGATTTTCCATGCTACACAGAAATTGTGTTCGACAAAGGATAGACATTTTACACAATTTTACATAACCTAAAAAAGATATTGGAATATTTTGATTAAAAAAAAAAAATTTAGTAGGGCAACATCAGACAGGGTCTAATTCTGCATAAAACCGGGCAACGTTATTTCTATAGATCTGCTGCGCATTCAAATTGCATTGTATTGCATCGTAATTTCATTTGTGTGTATGCTAATTATGTTTACACAACATGAACTCACGTGTTTTCAAGCAAATTTGCCGATAATAGGTGATCAAAAGCGATCGGAATATTACAAAAGTACAGATCGCATTCAGCTTACTTCATATGAGATGATCTTTGGAAAAATACGGCATAATTTGTCTTGGTGTTTGCGGAATGCCATGCAGTAAAATATTAATACGTTGCGGCAATTCATGATTGACAACTAACAATCGGCGTGTCCTTCGTATCATCCACTGTCAATTTCTTATCCACTCACTAATCCTCACAAAAACATTGTGTTGATTACGTAATGTGTGGAGGCAAATTGCAATAAGTACAATGAAATAATGAGTAGGGCGGGCTCGAGGCGGGTTTCTTCTTCATCTTACGTAACAGTATTGTTCTCCAAAAAACCCGGAAGCTTGTCGTTTGGAGCTCTAGCTGAAATACAGCAAGATAATGTAAGATAGTAAATGTAAACCTGTATTTTAGCTAGAGTATCTCGAGCTAGGCAACATGAGTAAATAATAAAATTCAAACATAGCGAACTCGGCGCAACTCGCATACAATCGAAGGTCGAAAGGATAATCTGATAACAATAGCTTGACAATTATATAATAGCTATCAATAATCTGTTTCCAGTCCCTGATTGAATGGCCAAAAATACGCCAACAATGACATAACATCAAGCCAAAGACGAATTCTGATCACCAAGTGGGTTGGAGAAGTATGGAAGGACATTACAATGAAGGGAAGCAGACATAGACCTACTGTATATATTTCGAGGAGCATAACAAACACCAATTGGTGTCGTATGACCTTTGACATACATGCATGCTTTTGTCGAGAATGATATGGTCTTTCAATTCGTGCCGAGTGTCCTTGTCAGACTTGATCATGCATCAGTGGTCATGAAACGATTCAATTAACCTCTGCCCCAGTAATCCCAAGCTATTGTCTGAATTTGCTCCTCGGAAGATGTATCATACTCCTCAAATGATAGTCATATAACGACCAAAAGATAAATGACTGACTATCATTGAGGACTAAGTTCGTGCCTAATTTTAACACCGGGATTTTTTTTTCAAATGTATATCCAAGAACTATGTTTTTATTCAACATTTTTTATTCAACATTACTGAAAAAAAAACCCAGTTTTTTATTTGACCGAGAATTTTCAAAGCAAAAAGGCGTATTTCTGAATTGTGCTGAGTTCAACATGTATCGACCAACTTTTAGCACGACTATGCGTAACAATTCGCAAGGGAAATGTTACGTGTAATCCGATTATCACTGCCAGCTGGATCACGCTTTTGAGCTCTGCACCACGATCGATATGATCGCAACACAAAGTCTATGGCTTTCAACGCCATTTATTGTTCTATTCGTCCCAGCAGCCATTGAGGTGTAGCATGGGTGTAGGAATGCATGACATTGGATGTACGGGTGAAATTTTAAAGTTGATCCAATAATTCTCTAGCGAAGTGTTACGTGTAATCCGATTATCACTTTGTCTATTAGACACGAAATGAGCGTATTTATTTGCCTTCAAAAAGGTGTGTGATCCAGTTACCAAGGACTTATGTAACCACTCCACTTTTAATCCATCTGATCTCTAATTGTTCCTTTGGTAAAAAAAAAAAAAAAAAATAAATAAATAAATAAATAAATAAATAAATAAATAAATAAATAAATAAATAAATAAATAAATAAATAAATAAATAAATAAATAAATAAATAAATAAATAAATAAATAAATAAATAAATAAATAAATAAATAAATAAATAAATAAATAAATAAATAAATAAATAAATAAATAAATAAATAAATAAATAAATAAATAAATAAATAAATAAATCACAAAAAAAACCCTTCAAGAATTGTCAAATGTAGGCCTAAAAATCTAAATAGCGAAGTACTGAACAGATTTGAACTTCATCGAGTCTCGAAGTCCGGCGGTTTCCAAACTGAGCTAATGGGGTTCAGACATACATTTGCAGGTTGAATTGTTCGTATATAGGTATGTTTTGAATAAATAACCCATGACCCCAGTATGAATAGAATAAAAAAGAAAGAAAGAAGAAAAAGAAAAGAAAAGAAAAAACAAAACAAAATAAAGCAAATAAGAAACAATAAAGAAACAAAATGAAAAACAAATCTTAAATTTATCAAGAAAAGCTCAAACCCCAAAATAAAAATAAAGCAACGGAAAAAGTTTATAACGAGCCTCGAACGCCTGCTCAGTTCGCTCTTCTTAAGATGATTCAAAGTCTGTCGCTTTACCAACTGAGCTAATGTAGTTAACACACAAATTTGTAGGTTTAATTGTTCGTATATAGCTATGTGTATCGAAGATTTGCTCAAAACCCTTTACACTTTTGTCACTTTTGTGGATGGCGCTGTTCATTTTTTTTCGTTTTTGCACGTTTTCAAAAGCCCTCGATAGGAGGCACATGTGCTAACTATCGAGTGAGTACGGTAGATAGACTGGGTAATCGAGATTACAGTAAAAAGGCTTTACAAATGGCAAGAATAAGTGATTCGGAGGTATGTATGTAATAATATTTAAATGAATGAATACTTTAGATGGTGACTGGCTGTAATGTGTAGCCTCTTTTCTGTTGGTTATGGTTCCTAGTCCTTTATAGTGACTGGAATATATTGCCTCCTCAAGTGGCATGATGGTGGTTGAGGTGTATGGTGGCGTGATGGTGTTTGAGGTTAGTGGTGGCACCACCGGTGGTCCAGCGTTGGTCAATTTTGGCATGTTTGGATGTGGCAGGGGGTTTACTGTTTCTTCAGAAGTTGGGTTGTTGATATGTTTAACCCGGATGTGTTCTTGCATTTGTGCAGCCCTACAGTGTTGATAGCTGCAATAGGGCATAGAAAAGTAGAATCCGTAGCCTTATTAAGTGGTGGTCTGCCAGATCCTGGCCGAGGTTGTTGGTATACCATGACCGTCTGTGACAGGAATAAAAAAATTTAAAAACAAGGAATCTGCAGTGGTTAGTTGTGTGTGGTATCCCATACCATTGTGTTGGTTTCACTGAACACCTGAAAGTCTGGTACTGCTGGTAGTCTGGTCAGTCAGTGTGGCGGAGACAGGACCACAGTTGCTATCCTCGATGAGCTTGGGTATTTTGTACCCAGTGGCCCAAGGTTGGCCTCGAAAGCTTGAAGTTGAAAGGTTAGGCATGTTTATGGTATGGGTTTTGCCATTTTTTTATATAATGTAAAATGAAGTTTCTGTTTCATAAATAAATTATTTAGTTAGGGAGTCCGGCACTTTTTGCATTTTTTAGCAAAACCTACCAAATTTGGAATCATTTTAAAGAGAATTGCAAGAGAAATGCAATGGTGTTTCAATTAGCTCAATAGCTTAAAGTATAGTGAAGTTATGCTAATTTAAATGTGCGTGCGTACAGGTTTTTTGTCTGTCATCTCGTCGTATGGCAGGGTATGCAACATACATCGATTTCTGCCTCAAAAACTATTTTAACTCCAATAAAGGTGGTATCATTGGACAGAGATTAACAAATAACAGCTAATTGTCCTTTAAAAATTAATCAACCAAATACCTATTTGAGTATGGGTAATAGTTACACTTATTCCAAAAACTTGTCCAAATGCGGTTTTGTCCCATTGGTCATAGTTCAAGATATGTCATGTGGTACAATTATACAGCATCCCCATTCCATCAAAAAGTGTAATTAATTGCAAATACTTACCAGAATTTTAAACTAGTATTTGTAGGTCCCTTTCCTGTAATCCTCCTGTAGTTTTATAGAATAGATATCATCACCCTCATCGTACTTGACGTTGTACCATGCAGGGAATCCGGGTACCTGATGGTAACAAGAGGTAAAGAAAATGTCATGTTGAAAGTAAAAATAGTGAAATATTATAAGATTACATACATGTAGTCAGTATATTTATCTACTGCTTTAATTAAAACAATTCAGCACACAGTATTTCAATTTGTTAGTAGAAATTTAGAACACAATGAAAAATAAAACAAACCATCAACTGACATGCATAAATCATCAGTGCATTTCAAGATAAAACAGTGGTGCATTTCAACATAAAACAGTGTATTTTTTTCCAGAATAAATTGTGCAAATTAATAAATGCAGGTAACCCGGTTATCTGAACGGTAGCAAGAGGTAAAAGAAAATGTCACATGAAAGTAAAAATAATAAAATATTATAAGTTTTAACATAGTCAATATAAAGCTCTCTATCTACTGATTAATAAAGCAAAAACAATTCAGCATTAAAAATAATACTTCAATTTGTTACTAGAAATTCAGAACACAATGAACAATAAAACAAGCCATCAACTGTGTATGCATAAAACAATGGTGCATTTCAAAATGAAACATTGGTGCATTTCAACATAAAACAGTGCATTTCCAGAATAAATTGTAGAAATTAGTATGAAGATAATCCGGATACCTGAATGGTAGCAAGCTAATGAGGAAAAAATAATTGTCACATGAAAGTAAAAATAACAAAATTTATAAGTTAACATCATAAGTTAATGTCAGTATAAAACTCTTATCTACTGTTTAACAAAGCAAAACAACTTCAGCAAAATTGTAAAAACAGATTTTATCTGTTAAAAGTAGAAATTTAGAACAACATGGAAAATTATGCTATCAACTGTGTGCTACATGCATAAAACATTGTTGCATTTCAATAGGCCTAGAATTTCGGCAAGAATCAGCCAATTGATTCCCAAAAAGATTGGCGAAAAATAAATTTGTGTGACATTTTAAACTTGATTCTCGTAAACTTTCTATGTTTCTTTACACTGGAAAGACTTGGCAAGAATCAAATGATTCTCACAAACAGCTATTGCAACTCTTGCATTATGTGACGAAATTCTACCCCTGATAAATCAATTGTGAATTTCTCAATTACATTTGGTAATTAGTACAAATACTGCCATGCATGGAAGTAACTCATGAGGGTTATCATGTTGTAGTCTGTCACTGAATGATGATGTTGATGATGCCAAAATTCCAGCAACAGATGTGGTTGAACTTTTCTGTATCTAACCTGGGAGATTACTTTTCCTGTCCACCACACTTCCTCCTCTGCACCATCAGTCTTACAAAGATGCTTAATGCGTTTCCAACTAGCAGTGGTTCACTTCCAGTTGATGAAGCCTCACCAGTACTGGTCCCAGGTTGGTCCTGCATTGATTCCCTGACAAGTTTCTTCAGGTTTAAGGCAAGCTCTTCTGGGGTGAAAGGGACATTGTTTTTGGAAAATGCATACAGGTTGTCTTTCTTGTTGGATGGCTGTTGACATAGCACATGGTGTCTGAAGTTTAGCTGTGATTTTAGATCTTGCAGCTTCGAAGTTTTTGTAGGTATTGATGCCAAGACTTCATCGACTTGTTGTTCACTCTGCCACAGACCCCAGTACATGATGCTCAAGGTTTGGTCTTCTTTCCTCTTTACTTTCTTCTGCTGAAGCTGTTGTTCATGTTCTAACCTTTTCATTACACTTGCCCGTTGTGCTGCTTGTATCTCAAGCTGTCGCTGACGAAAGGCAGCCTTAGCACTCCTCACTGATCTCCTTGCCTCTGCAAACAATTTGGCTTTTTCTCCTGGGGTCGTAGCAGCTAGCCAAGTGCTTGTCTTGTTGTGCGTAAACATTATACAAGCCTCACTTGCAATTGTAGTAATGTTTGGCTTGTTCTTCATGATGTGATCTAGATGCCCAAAAATACTCTCCGAAAATTTGTTGTGCTTTGGTAACCCAGCAAGTCGCTCTCTTTCATTATCTGGCACATCGGCCCACTTTCCTCCTTCAAGGTGGTCACTGAACATGTTCTAGCAGTCGAGCCATTGCAGGGAGCATAACTTGGAGAATTACCATGACCTTGTCATCATGGTCCCATGCCTTGGTCAGATTGCGATAAATGACACTATTTTCGAGTGAATGGGTGTTAGCGAATGACAACAGTAGATCTCCATTGATGAACTCTTGCAGACGGTTGCTAGCCATAGTCAGGAAATCAAGAATTTCTTGATATCGCTTCCCTATGTCCAAGAGATGGATGGAAGTATCCTCGATGGATGTCCATAATGGCATAGTTATCAAGAAGTACAGCTTTCAGAAGTCGGTTAGTGGCTCCACCTTCTAGGTATGCAGTCATATGATTGGCCAAGTAAAAGACACCACCAGCATAATAAGATATTAAATCGATTTCCACGAAAGGGATCCAAGGGCAAACGGCGAAAACCATCTGCCTCAACTCAGGGCCTAACATACTCAAAAAAAAAAAAGCGCAGTGATTTATAGTGCGCTACGCACAGGCACAACGCCTAGACGTTGATCCACAAGCCTCAGCACACTTTACAGGTTGTCGCTGACCACTACGGCCCACATCATTCCACAAACCATTAAACAACAAATCAGGGACTTTGCTGCTTCAAGAGCGCACACCCTCGACATTCCACAAATAACCATCGCAACCAGGATCAGCTCCCGAGTTTCAGTGCGGGTTACAACGAGACAAATTAGCAGTGAGTTCCTTGTCCAGGGGCATTTCAAGCTAACTCAATTTTTCCACGTGAGTGTACTAGGCAGTAGGCACCGCCAGGGTTCGAACCCGCAACCTCTCGCACCAGAGTCGAACGCCTTATCGATTGAGCTAACTTGACTGCTTAAGGAAAGCTCTGCCGTCATGGCCCTCCAGGAGGGAAGCTGCTCAAGGAAAGCTCCATGACACCCACTCTTTTCATCTCCTCCTTCTGCCATCGCCTTGCATGCTGTCCGAACCAGTCTTGTTGTTCCAGGTTCTCTGGGTTTCTTGAATGATTTGTCTAATATTGGTGCCTGGTCATCATATGTTGCCTTCTCCACCTCCATAAGCGCTGATGATGCAGTTTCTGCAAGGTGCACAAGGGCGTGCAATCCACAAAAAAAGTTGCATAATTTGGATATGGAAGTCCGCTCGTCTGGTGTAAGGGCTTCAAAGTTGTCCACAACTTCAGGAAGAATTTGTAGCCTGTATTCTTCAAGCAGCTCATTGAACTTAATTTGTGTGGCCGCTCTATCTGACACTGTACTACTTATTTTGCAAAGAATTTCTTTGCCTACATCACTTTCACTGTAGAGCGCTTTGTCATCAATGTCTCTAAGTATTTGCTGGAATGTTCCTAAAACATCTTTCCCGGCCTTCGACGAAATATTCCTGAGGCCCAGCACATATGTCCTTCCAGTTTCAATCAACTGCGTGGAAACCTTCAAATTTCTTTCCGTACTTCGATGTCTCATCACTAAGCAGGCCGAGATGAGAAGTTTGAGGCATTTCCTCTGCCAACTGCTGAAGTGCGAGGGATCTTCTCATAACGTTCCATTCGTTGACTGTTGACTTGCTGGGTACTTCTGTTCCTTTCTTTCCAGCCATTTGTAGTACACTCTCAATAACAACTCCAACATTTCCTGTTGGTACATTGCAATTCAGAAGCTGGCACACACATTCCTTCATTGGAACAGTAAAACTTCCCCCATCATCTTTGGTAACCACTTCTTCCTGAACCATCTCCCTTAGCCATTCGTTTTCCTCTATTGAATCTTTCAAATCACCTTCTACGGCTTCTAACTTCTCCTCAATCTTAGTTTACTCAACTTCAGTGCTTTCCAAAGACTGTTTCCTTTTCTCAATCTGTCCTTCCATTCTTGACTCTTTCTCCAATAAATATGTTAGTTTGGATGATTTTCTTTTGAGTTCTGCATTTTTTTGTTTAATCCTGTCTTCCAGAACTTGGTTTTGATTCCGCAGATGTTGTGTTTCAGATGTCCCAGCTATAGAGGTTTGTACTTGTGCTGTTCTAGTCTTTGGAGTGGCAGATGGTTTCGCAGTTGGGAATGTAAAATTGGCCTCTAAATATGTATCCTCCTCCTCCTGCGTGCCTGGTTGCGACTTATTTTTTGAGAAATTGCGCATTTTTTCTTTTAAGTTGTTTAGCTGTTTCTGGTAGGCTGCTCTGCTTGCCTTTTGGTCTGCATCAACTTCATGTGCTTCCATTATATAATTAACTACACGAGCATTGGTGTATTTGCTACTCCCTAACATTTCTACTATTACTTTGTTTTTCATCTTCCTTACTTGTAGCTAGCAAGTTTTAGTTTAAGTTGTGCTACTTGTATTTTCAGTTCCTGGTTTTCTTCTTCCAGTTCTTTTATACGTTGTTCATCAAATGAAGCTGTGGTTTGTGTTCCCTTTTACATGACAAATACAAGTAAAAAGAAAATAAACCACAGGTTCACGTCAGGTTCAGACAAGCAGAAAAAAAGTGATCCCGCCCGGGAATTGAACCCAGGACCTCAGCTTGTCTCCTTTATTATTTGCGACAGGGAACCTGGTGAAAAATTATGTTTATTTATATAATTCCTGTTTTTCTATGTCACAGGTTAACAATTGAAACAACAATTGTCACATTAATTAGTCCAAATCTGGCTTAAAAAATACAGGTAGAGATGTAAGCATTAGCAACATTATGAGTTACTATTTTTGGCATAATCTGTTAAAATACATATTCCAGGCATTGAGTTTTGAAAATACTAGGCGTGCAATTAATAGCACTCCTTGAAATGTTAAGGTGAGCAATCAGGTGTGCTATAAACCGCACTTGTGAAGAAGCTAAGGCTCTGGCAGATTTTACAAGGTGATCTATAAATCACACTCGGATGAACAACTTAAGGTGAGCCATCCGCGAGCGTTGCACTCGCTCACCTTAAAATTCAAAGCCTGATATTCATTCAACAATCAGCTCTTTAGTTAGTGCAACTTAGTGATGAACCAAAGTCTTCCCATCTCTTTGTAATAAAGTACAGCGGAAAAGACAAACATCAATGCTCCTAATTAGTTACCTGATCTTGTGTAAATTCCAAGCTCACTACTGATGGTGACCTGCTACATGTAGTGTCTAGATCTGACTCCGGTATGGTGTCTATATCAGATGGGATAGTAGTGCAACTTGATTCAGAGGTGTCCGATATATGTGTTTTGTCACTGTCACTGTCACCTGATGATCTTAGGACATCGTCCAGCAAACTACACGAAGAATAGCTGTATTCCAGTGTCTCTTGGCTATCACGCATCTGAAGTAAATGAAATAATAATTATAAATGGAATTTTAAAAAGAACAGAAAAACATACAAGCGATGAGAGGGTAGGGGAGTGGAGAAAAAAACAAGGAATGTTTTTAACACAAAATAAATGAATAACAATTAAGAACAACAACAAATTTCAACAACATCACCACTTTGTTATCAAACAGCAAACAATATTATTTCATCTGTCCATAAGTGTATGTTTATATCTCATGATAGTTATACCCTAAACCCAAACCCTTCAACCCCAATTCTTGCCTTAACAACCTTTCGGAATAATGACCCTTCAGAATTTGACGAACCCCATACTTACACGGTGCCCTTTATTGTGCTTATTCTCATCCGCATAAGTTTCCCAGAGTCTTTTGTCGTAGTACTCCCAACTGTCGCTGTCGCTCATTACGTCTTTACGAATTTGGAAGAAAAAAAAAATAAGTGTACATTAATTGATAATGTTTCTACTGCTTTTGTCTTACAAATAAATAAGATCTAAAAAAAACTGTTTGATTGACATAACCGACCAACCCTAAAATTAGGCCCAACTCGGACTGGTTTTTTTTTTTTTTTAAAGAAAAAGAAAAAGAAAAAAAAAAAAAGTTCCTTAAGGCCTTTATCAAACACAATTTACAGCTTGAAAAGTAAAAAAGTAAAGGCCTAATCATCATATAATCAGATGAAAAGAAATATGCACTAACCCACTACCCATTCTGAATGTTTGAAAAATCACATCACGCAATGCAGTATGGGAGGATAATGAGTGCAATGTCGGCAACGTCCCTCGCACATCACTGATAATTAAGATGTAAACAATTCATATCCCAGCATGCATCGCACAAAGCATTCGGCAGATTCCGACTAACTTCACCGATCATCAGACATCAGTGTGATGAACAATCACTTGAGACAGTCAATTTTAGCATGGAAAAAAAAATACAAAAAAACACTTTTGTCCTGTATATTTATATGAGTGATTCTCAAACTATCATAAAGTAGATTAAAATAAGTAACAAAAATAATATCACTTCAAAAAAGTATTTTATGTTCTTTTTTTCGCAAGCATTCGAACAGAAAATTTCTGCCATTTTCAGCGACCCATCTCTGTCACTTCCACAACTTCAATATGAAAAAAAAATATAAGATAATTAAGAAAATAAACCAGATTTATTAGATAGATTCATAAAATATCATACAATTAATTTAAGTTAACAACCAAAATAATATCACTTCAATTAAGTATTCACATACCATTTTCTCCCCTTACCCCACACCATTTTTGTCGTGAGTTTTGACGACGACGCCATGCGCTGGAACTGGCCAGAACTTTCCGGCCAAAACAGGTGTCATGTACTTGCACACAATGACACTTTGCATTTATTCGCAATCACAGATTGCAATGAAACTAGGACAAAATCTTCTTGAAATTCCATATTTTTACCCAAACCCAGTTTCATATAGGTTTCATCAACTCCTTGTATGATATTTTAAGCATTCTTTATCACCAAATTTGAACAAAATTACCTTGATTTTGGCTAGAAATTCTGAGTCCAATATAATCTCTCTGTATAAAATTCCTATGGAATGTTTGGTACGGCTGCAAAGATCTGTTTCTGAACTTTAACCTGATATGAATATTTATTAGATGACATCAGAGGGTCGGATACAAGAGCTTGTCAAAGATCGTCCGTAGGAGGCAGCATACTTCCTTTCCAGCCGGCGGCGACAAACCAAAATGGTCGCAAGTTTTACTGCTCCGAAGGTATGATTTTTCCAATGTTGTTTTGATCGATTTAAAGCATTTTCGTGCAAAAATAATAACACGGATGAACAGATACACTATTTTTCTCTACATATATGTTTCCATTGTCATTTTTGGAGCTTGGGAACAATGTAAAAATAAATGAAATTGAAACGTGTTTTCAGCAAATTCTACACGCGTCCAGATACAAATGGGAAATTCCCTCTGACGCTGGGCTCCCTAATTTAGTGCAATAAGTAAAACCATGGACCAAATTGAGTCTCATATCATTGGTTTTTTTTATCACATTTTGTTCAATTCTGCTTTTTAGCAGTTTTCTCTCAGTCTTTTTAAAAACCTTTATGTACCTTTGGTTGTTATGGCAGAGCTCAGCTCAGAATAAATGGAATTGTCTTCTGGGGTAACTTGCAAATGTAACTGATTTATAACTGCACAGTGCAAGTAAAACATGTAAGAGTCAATTAGTTTCTTGTTTTTTAGGTCAGACTCACTTAAGTTTAAAACATCATTTCAACAGTTTGAAACTTTACATAATAAAGTTTTCAATCCCATCAAATGAAAACCACAATTTAACCCCTGCGGAAATGAAGGTAATCATTGTGGACTGGTCACTAATTTCATTTGCAACTTGCCATGTTTACCATTGTCATAGCTTTCAGTCTTCAACCAGACAAGTTGTGTTTTGGAACATTCTTTGTGCGATTCACTGTCCCTGTTTTCTTTATTTCTGTCTGGGTTAATGTACAGTAACTCACTATGACTACTAAATAATTAAAGTTCAATGACTGAAAGAAAGATTAGAAATCTTTTTTGCTAAAACAATACTCTGCCAATTTACATATATTCAAGTCAATTTAATTGAATCGAGTACAATTTGATGTCTGTTGTGCTCTCATGTCCCACAAAAAATACTGTGCAAACATTGTTACCAGAGCCCTTAATCCCTGGATACGAAAAGAGAGGGTGTCAACAGTGTGTTGTTTTCATATTAGTATGAATGATCTTTCAGACCTAGTAAGCGATTAAACCACTACATAATGTAGAGTGTGATTTGATCACTCGCCTAGCATCATGCTAGCAAGTGATGGGATTGACCACTCACCTTTAAAATCTAGACGGCAAGGCCTGTATGTGATTACATGTGGGTATTACTGTCAACTAGAGAAATGCACACAGTCTTGAAATATGAATCCAACTGCAAGGCTATAGTATTTGCTTGAATCAAAAATATATCAAATTGTAATGTTAAACTGGTCCACATTGTGTGACACTTTTATGAGACAACACAAGTCACTCGCAGTTTGGATCAAATTTCCTTTCTTAACTGCTAGGTCAGCACCACGCTTCACTGACCCCTGACGCGATCAAATGGGCCTTTGCCGTGACCACTTTCGAAGTATTGCCACATTGCGTTGATCCCGAACAAATCTTTGTGCAAGGCTGTAATGTTACACATTGAACAGTTCCTGTATTGGCATCCTTTGTAGCGTAATAAAAAATAAAAACAAGACATGTACCTGCAGACATTTAGGGCAAATCCAACCATCATCGTCAACAACAT
Organism: Amphiura filiformis; assembly: GCF_039555335.1. Taxonomy (NCBI): domain Eukaryota; kingdom Metazoa; phylum Echinodermata; class Ophiuroidea; order Amphilepidida; family Amphiuridae; genus Amphiura; species Amphiura filiformis. The sequence continues at coordinate 65,222,294 of NC_092633.1, read as the reverse complement.
CACCATCATCGTGATCACCATTTTCCACAGGAAGGCTTACAGCACACGTATCATGATAAACACCACAATTTCTACCATTGATACTGCACGAAATTACACCACTGTAGATGGATTATCATACATTCCGCATTTCTCTTCGTTTTCTGCAGTCAATACATTTTAAGGCGTGCGAGTGCGATCGCGCGCATAGAGCTCACCTTAAATCACTTTACCGAGTGCGATTTATAGCGCACCTTGTCACCTGAAGGAGTTTCCAAAGTTGCAGCGGTTCCCGGAAGTGATTTGCATAAAATAAATCGATGTCATGGCCTTTACAAAAGTGACGACCCAAACAATATCTTTTCTACTCGCTGATTGGCCGTTTGTCAATTTAATATGTAAATTACCTGACCTTTCTTGTGAGGTCACGCTACGAAATATGATAACGCATGCGGTTCATGTCACAACAAAGACGAGACATGCCATTGACCACCGTAGTAAATGTGGTAATGTTTATGCATTCAACTGAACTGTATAATTATTTAGAAGCTGAACAAGGCTGATTTAATATTTTGACATGACCGACACACGTGCGATCTGTCAGCGGTGAGTGTAGCGCTATGATAAAATTGTACCGAGGTTTGCCGATAGAAATATCAGTTTATACTACTCATCATGGCGGACATAAAGAACAAATGGGTCCAGTATAAGACATGGAAAACCTACAAGCTTAATGATGTAATGGGGTTTGAAAAAACCGAGGCAGACGGGACGATATTCGTGTCGAAAGTTTGGTGTTTGAGTAAGCCCATCCCACGAACGAACTACCCCCATTCAGTTCCGTTCGGAAAATATTGCCGTTTGAAAATTGACTTTTTACTGGCGTCAAACGAGCAAAAATTTTGATGACTGAAGATACTCAAATTTCATTTATCTGTAATTTTGGTTATAATTTTTTGTTGGACATGGTATATTTTTTCTGACTTTGCTGGAAGTTTATTTCAAGTGGTCATGGTGGATTTTACTGCGGAGGATCCAGTTTTTCAACGGAGACGGACAATATGCACGAGGTGTTTCTTACCAAATTTTACAAAAATTTCACCGATCCTACGCACACGATTCTTCAGTTCTGTGCACGTGATGTCATGCAGTGGGTGCGTGGGGCAGTGGTAGGAAATTTGCATAATTTTAACTTGGTAAGAAGTTTGATTGCCCACCTATAGTACATTGTAGTCCCACATTCAACACCAATGCTTCTTATCTGAATATCAAGTGCAATAATTCAAATAGCCCACCTAAACTTCTTACCGAGTGCAAATGATAGCACACCTAAAATCCTTACCGAGTGCAATTAACAGCACACCTGTAGCTCGCCTGACTATTTCCAGGAGTGCGATTTGTAGCACACCTGCTTTTTTCAAAATTCATTGACTGTTTCTGTACATCTAATTTCTTCCATTGTTGGAAATACGCTTTCCATATCAGCAAAAATTGCTTCATTTGTTGCATGAATTGTTTCATGAAATGTCAAGAGTGACGACGTCATTGAAACAGTCTCAGCATGCACTATTTCCATGACTACGCACACACCAGTTATCGGCGGATTTCGGCTGGTTTCGGTAATTTACGGGCCAATCGGACATATCGGAAACTAATGGAAATTTACAAAAAATTTGAGACTTGCAAATTTATGACGTCATCAAATCGATCGTGCTTGATAGGATTGCGGCAATTAGGGATAATGTGAAGTGTCGGCAAGTTGACTTGTACTTTTATCACCATGAAGTTGTGGTTCCCTCTTATTCTCTTATTTCCATGATGAAATGCATATGGCTAAAATACGAACACATTTAAATTTTGGTAGACCTATACTAAAATATAGTGGCACGCCCACATTACTAAACAGGCCTATAAGCATTACAAAATTTACAAGAATATAACACATACCTGCTAAGAAAAACAGGGGTAGCCATCGCCCAGTTGTTACTGGTACAGGAATCGAACCATGCTCCACCATATCTTGTGAAGCAACCCAGCATTTCGCTGCCCAGATATCATTGCGACTAAAGATACACTGACGATTAACAACAAAACTCCCAGTTACCCAGGAAAAACTCATGACACACATCAACGAGAGACAAGTAAATCACACGAAGAAGCAGATACAATACCTTGCATGAATATTAATTTAATACACATAATAATAAAACTCGCCAGTGAACAAAATTGATACAGACATACTATTGCATACGTGTTTAGCTGATAACACATGGGCGGGGAGTACCACCTAATTACGGAACAAAGGCCTTGTATAGGAGGTGGCGTAGTAATACCAAACTAGGAAAGATAAAATAGTACCTACAAATAAAGAAATCGCCATAACATTATTATTCATCTTTTCATTACTAGTTCATGAGCTTTCATAAACAACAAACAATACTAAATATACAAAGTTACCTCGATCGATGGCACACATTGACCAATGTTACACGCTAAGCTGAAAGAAGCTTAAATTTTGATTAAATACATGATTTGCAACTCATTTACAACAAGTGGGGATCAATAGGGCTAAAACAACACCTTTTGGCCAATGCCCCAGGGCAATTTGATCCCATTTGCTACACAAGTGTAACAATGTATTTAAAGTCAAGATTGGTATAAAAAAATATGGCAAAATCTGACGGTCTCAACGTGATAAAAGCAGCGACAACTCGACCATGTACAAAAACAAACTTGTTGGGAGACAAGCTGCCAGGTTAATAGGTCAGAAAGCTGAAAATTGACTGCGCGTGCGCGGTCAACGCGTTCCAACGATGCTGACAAGAGTGACAAATCGTCACACATGGAATTATGTCTGAAAAATACAAAATATAAAACATTTCATAAATGGGTTTAAGACACAAATGAGCAGTAATAAAGTAATCACAAGTTACTTTAATGTCTTAAGGTAAATTTGAGTTAGACATATTATTATGTGGAATCTCCAAAGTGGTGAATTTTATAATTGCAGAAGTGAAAGGCATCGACTCAAAATTACAATTTTGGAAGCAGACGATATCATATCATAATTTATGATGAAGGGATCAGAATATGTGAATAAAAGCCGAAAGGTGAGTGAGTGAACATTATGATTATGGATGGAACGATGACCAGTCTGATATTTATGATGAGAAATTGAGAAGAGAGAGCCTAACTTATTTTTGAACTTACAATTTTGGAATCACTGCTGCACCTGTGTATATATATATAAAAAAAATTGAATATTATAATTATTTAATCAAATTTATTTCTCCCAGCCAGAAAGATAATAAGCATTTTTGCTTTATAATGTAATTCATACCAATAAAAACACCAGAGACGAGTCTCAGAGTGGTAGAGGGTGACCAGACCTCACTACAGAGCAATTTCTCCCTGTCTCTGCACCTTGCTCAATCATAAATATCAGAATCAGAATACAATTAATCATTTTAAAATAAAAAGGTTCATTATTGGATCATCATCTTCATTCGTCAGGCACCTGGGACTGGTCAATCTTGATGGAAGCCGTAGCTGGAAGTTGAGTCTTTCCCCATCTTCACTTCATCCTTAGAAAAACTTCTTGGGCAAGGCTGCTCCAGCTTGCTACTAGTGACATCGATCCTAAACACCCCCTCATCAAAGGTGCAATTCAACCCTAAAGTAAGGGTCAAGGGAATAACTACTTTGCTAGTAGTAGTCGCCTTTGATGCCTGCGTCACTTTTCCTGCCATTGGTTCCACAGGACTAGGCCTGTGGTGGCTCGACGGCTTACTGGCTAACAACTTTCTTGAGCTCTTAGGCTCATCTGAAATCAAAGGGGAAACCGGTTTCATTTCCCTGTCTAGCTGACCCGGACTTGGATGCAATTGTATCTCCACAGGAGATCACTCTGCTTCCGGTAGCTTATGGATGATACTGGTAGTGGTAACCTTCACCTTTATTTTTCCTTTCTACCCTCCCTTTTCCCTGCACACCTGTCAACCCCTCCTCCTTCTTCACCCCTACCCCACTAGCTCTCATCCGCATCATGGCCATCTCTGCTTTTAACATTCTCTGCCCCTCTCTCCTCTCAACCGCCTCCATCTTCTCCCTCTCGCTTCGTAACTCCCCCCATACCTGCTCCAACTCTTCTTTCAACCCTTCCTGTCGTCTCTGATCCTCTCTTTCCCGTTCGGCCTCCCTCATTACTTTACATTCGGCTGCTTCCCTCCTTCCCTTCTCTAACTCCAGCTCCCCCCTCATCACTTCTAATTCCCTCGCCATTTCTCCTGCACCTCCCCATAGGGGGTCCCCAACCATGCTCGTCACACTCGAACTCTGAGTGGGTCGCCACCCCGGAATCGGGTTGGTGACCAAACGCCTTACATACCCTCTGCCCCTACTGGTTCCTGATGACATCTTCCTGGTTCTTCCGTCTCCACGTTACTCTCTCAATCTCCTTCTCCTCCTTTTCTTTTCCTTACACGTACTTTCTCCTTTCACTCAGTAACTATATATAGAAGAGAAAAAAAAAACACAAAAAAACTAATTTAGATAAAAAGTCACAATTAACTATAGGGAAGGAACGGGTTATATAATTCCAAAAATAAAAATAAAATAAATAAATAACACAAGTTAGAACACACAACACCATTAATTAACCGGTAAGATTGAGGTTAATTAACCGACTAAGAACACTGCTTGAAATATGTCCTAAAGAAGATCCGATTTGATGAAGAGCTTAATGACAGGTATGGTTTCGAAATGAAACCCTCAATTAAACTTGGCTCCAATGAATTGAGAATCAAAACCTATTTCATGTATGATGATCCAGCTGATGGATATCAATTATCCGCTAATTCTATTCAGAAAGAACTACAATCCCCGAAAAATGTCGTTGAAACGCTTTACGCATCTTGAATGAAATCAAAAGTGTATATTTAATGTGGATAAAAATGTTCAATATTTGGAATTAGAAGAAAGCTGGGCCATCAATTAACACTGTTCCCTTCCCCACCCCCCATCATTCAATGTTGCGACACTTTGGAGACACGGTGAACATATTTGCACGCTTCAACATTGCACGGGGGGAGTGGGGACTAATTTTCCCTAAAGGCGCTTTAATGTTTCAAGACATATTTCGGGGATTGTAGGTAATGGTAATGAGAGTCAAGCTCAGCTTCGTATCTATCGCTATTTGCTGACCAAATTGTGGGAACTTGGATACAGACTGTATGAAACCAAAACAGGAACAATCACTGATGAAGGAAAAAGAATCAAGGAAGGTGCACCACTTATCATAATAAATGGTGATACATTTTATTTCAAAAACCCTGCATGCTAATTTGTATGATTGGAGCTGAACGCACAGTGCATCATCAGGCCTACCGGTAGTCATGTTTTGTTTCATAATGTAGCAACAGAAATTAACTGGTTTTGGGGCACCCCCTCAGTGGAGGCCCGGAGTGGAGGTAGCCTACAATATGTAGCTCTTCTAAGAGTATCGAGATTCAAGACAGACTCGTTTTATATGGAAAACAGAAGGGAACTTCGCTTCTTAAATTTTATGCAATATACATTTGTGTACATACCACCCGTATGTATAGAACTTTTGCATCAGAGAATTCAGAAAAAGAAATTGAATTTTTAATGGTGCACAAATGCATGCAAAATGTTATCACTATAAGAAAGTTCAGAGGGTGCAACTGGACTGTGAGATCATCATTTGATATTTTTAGGTGAGATATTTTGGCCTGCTGTTTTTTTTTCAACATAAAATTAATTGACTTGCCTCACAACACCCCTTCTTTTAATACCAAGCCATCCAAACTTTCCCAATATCTACAGAAAGTTGGGCTACGATCTCCAGAAAGTTGGGCTACAAATACTCACTTCTTCCCATTTTGGTTTCTTATTACTCTCGGAATAACATCTTATTTCAGGGTCTTCCAAATGACATTGTTTAAGATCATCTTTGCCGCTCTGGCCTTTGATTTTCTTCATGATTTCGATTTCCTGCCTTTTTTATTTTTGGCTACATGTACCAATTTTTCATTCATATTTTTGACCATTCTCTCACATTGAACACAGTCATGTCCATCGCACAGTCTTCTAGAGAGACCATCTGCATTACCATGAAATCTACCTGGTCTGTATTATGTCAAATTGGTATTGGCCTAGTACCTCTATCCAACATGCTAATTGGCCTTCCTGGGTTTTGAATTGTGTTATCCATCGTAGACTACTGTGATCTGTTTTAATCAAAAACATATTTTACTAGAAAATAATGACGGAAAAGCAATTCTCTCTGAGTAGTAAAGTAACTTCTCTGATTTATTCAAAGTTTTGCTGTAAAAGGCTATGACTTTCTTTTCTTCATTTTGCACTGGACTTAGTACACGTCCTAAGACTACAACACTTGCGTCACAATGTATGATAAATGGGTCTGTTTTGTTTGGATATGCTAAAATTGGACTGGAAGTGCATTTTTCAGTGTCAGAAAAGCTTCTTGAGAGTCGAGACTCCTCATTCCATACAAACGGTCTGTTCTTCTCAGTGAGGAGAAATAACGGTTTTGCTATCTGTGCGAAATCCTTCACAAATTTGCGATAATATGAACAGGTCCCTAGAAAACTTCTCACGTCTGTTCGATTCCCAGGAACCGGCCAATCAAGTACAGTTTGTACTTTTGATTGACATGTGTCTATTGCATCTTCAGACACTTCAAAACCTAAGCATTTTATAGGTTCATCCCACGTGGCTGGCCAGTCGTTTAGGTCTTGAGGTTGTGGCGTCGTCTGTCTTTGGCGTGTCCTTGTGGGGTCTCTCTGGTCTCACGGTGGTCTGTTCTATCTTGTCTCGTCCTTGTCCTGCCTTCCCTCCTCCAGTCTCTTTTGGTCTCACTATCACTATCGATACCGCTTATCATTATTGTATAAGGTCTCCTGGTCTCAGTCTATTATAATAGAAAAGATAAAAAAGATACAAAAAGAACTTAGAAGAATTTAACAACAACAGTATAATGTTATTCACACAACATCTAGATCTACTTATCCTGACTCCCTACACATATTTCAAGGGGCATAAACACCCCTGGCCCCGGGATCACCTCCCCACTCCTCAGCACAACAGCGTTTCTGGGGTGCGGGGGGAATATCACCGCTGTCTCCCTGGTCACTTTGTCTCCACTTCCACCTCCTTCCTATCTCCTCCCTCCTCCCTTACTATCGACATCTCCCCCATCTCCTTCTGTACCTTCCTCCGCACCCCATCCAACCATACCCTCTCTCTCTTCCTCAACTCTCCCCTAAACGACTCAAGTCGCCTCTCCTCTTCCTCCTTCCAAACTTTCCCCCTTTCCTTCCTCGCCATTTCTCACTAAGCGGCCTGAATTGTGTTATCCATCGTAGACTACTGTGATCTGTCGTAATCAAAAACATGTTTTACTAGCAAATAATGACGGAAAAGCAATTCTCTGAGTAGTAAAGTAATTTCTCTGATTTATTCAAAGTTTTGCTGTAAAAGGCTTTGACTTTCTCTTCTTCATTTTGTACTTTACTGAGTACACCTCCTAAGCCTACAGCACTTGCGTCACAATGTATGATAAATGGATCTGTCTCATTTGGATATGCTAATATTGACTCTTCTGTAGCATCAGATGTTTCTTGACAGATGTAGCATGGCGAAAAGGCGTTGATGCCTGGAAGACAGAATCATTCATAAGTGTACTACCACTTCACCGCAACAGAAAGATCCATCAATACTCTCTGGAATCTACACATCTATGATTCTGGATGGGGTAAGATGACCTTTGTTATGAACATCGTGGTCTGCACCCAAAATGCTTGATGAAGAGGGCCCAGCTGTTGCTTTTCTCGCATGCCACTGGCCATCGCTGTACCAGGTTCACCAAAGTTCTCTTAACAGAGAAAGATACATCGCCACAGAGATCCCATGGAGGATCATTTCCATGCTTCTGTAATAGCCATTTTCAACTTAGAAAAATGTCTTTATAATCTTCTTAGAATCCTTGGTAGGTGGCAGGCCTTCCAATGCCAACAACAACTTGCTAAATTATTGTGATTTCACAATGTGATGTCCAAAAGCACCCACTTAATCTCTTCTTTCTTCATAAGGTGTGTATCAACCAATCCACTTTTGTGCATAGGATCCCAGAAGAATTTGATGCTACCTTCTTATATCTCATTTAACTTCTCCAAGTGGTTACTAACTGGAAGATGGAAGTATTGACCATCTATGCTTCCTCCAGCAATCTGCTTCCCTGCTTTGTTTTTGCTTGTCCATGGCTGTCTTCCAGTTTGTTGCAATGTTCATGCTGTCATGTGCCTTCACTATCAGGCTGCCAAGAAAAATGTATTGGACCAGGTTGTCGGATTCCGGGACAACAGTGACAGTTGACACAAATTGCTGTGTCCGATGTTTGTATGTGGCTTTGTCGGCATTGATGTTTAAATTTATTAACTTGTGAGGAAACCACTTCAGCCACATCTGGCAGAAAGTTTCTGGCAAAATCCTGCCCATTCTTTATGTTTCCAATTTGGACACCATTCAACTCCTGTAAAAAGAGTAAGCTTTCAAAGTCCACAAATGGCTTGCCCTTGTTGTACAGGTGGTAGCATGTGCTATCAATTGCCATGCTTATAGCCATGTTCTTGGCTCCAGTTCATCTGAATGAGTTGAAGTAGGTGATAGAAGTTCCTGGTCCTCAATCTTAGATGACAGCGAAGGTAAGATATTTTCAACCTAGTACACATCCATTTCCTTGCACATGAATAGTTAGGGTATATTCGTACAAAGTAATAGTGGACATTCTGACACCCGTAGATTTGTAAATTATTCCATTTTGATTTTTCTTTGTTGAACTAAATCCGGGACCATAACTATGGTTTGTTTTGCGGTGAATATCCTCAAAAAGAGTCTCATCATATGTTCGGAGCATACAAGATGATTTATTCCAGTTTAAATTCATGATAGAAGTAATACAAGTTGTAAAAGCATAAACAATGAATAAAAGAAAATCAGCATTTTACTCAGATTGTGATAGTTTTGGACAATCCTCAGATTTTATATATAGGCCTATATCATATAAATATATCTAGCCATACTGCGAATAACACAATGCTATCCACTGACCACTGAAGGTACATTGTAGCAATGGCTATTTACTGAAGACAGCAATGTTCAGTGTTATAAAAGCTTGTTTTATTTATTTTAAATTGTAATATATTTTGTTAAATATTACATCTATCATAGTCAACTTCAAATAGTATCCAACTCCTGTATTTTTACTAGAGTATTATTATATTGGAAATAAAGAATAAAACATCTATACCAATTATCACTGACTCTGAAATTTGAAACCCATGTGTCGCAGAAGGCCCCAAAGGGTAGTCTTTCCAAATTGAATTTCATCAGAGCTCTCTTCAACCAGTGCTTCATGCAGCTTCCTCAGGGTTGGTAGTTGACGGTTACGGTAAAACTAGTGGACACATAGACAAATTACACCTTCCTGGAACTGGTCATATTTCTTCTTTCTTTCCTGAGGAGGATTTGGTTCCAGAATGTTGAAATTGCCACTGTGTGCATTTCCTTCTCGGATGACTCTGCAGACGGATGAATTGCTTGTATTGAGCTGATAAATAATGGGATATCGTGGTTGATCTTGTGTGGATTCATCTTCAAAAACAATCATAGTTAAAGTCATTCTTTAGTTCGCCTTTACTCTGGCAACTTATTTCCATTGAATCATTCTTTAGTTCGTCTTTAGATGGTGACTGGCCGTAATGTGTAGCCTCTTTTCGGTTGGTTATGGTCCCTCATTGAGATCAATTAATACTATTTTCCATCGGGGCTGCGCCCCTCAGGAAAATAGTACTCTTGATCTCACCTCGGGCCCATAGTTTTGACCAGAACCTCTCATGGCAGTATATATTTGTTTTATATACTTCATTCATATGTTCTTTGTTCATTGATTGGTTAAAAGAAAATTATTTGACGTTTTGACTCTCCAGCTTCTATCCTGAGTGAACAGCACGATCAATTTCAGCACAATCTATAGTTTGCCCTTCAAAAAATCGAATAGGCTAAAATCAAGCTAACCAATTACAGCAGCACGAAATCATGCTATGGCAGTTTCGGGTGCGTGAACTGTTCCATCGCATCGAATGTGCGCACGCGGAAGGCATGGTCAAAAGTACTATTTACGGCTTGAAGGTACTATTTACGGCTCATCCGGGACATTGAAAATACTATTTACGGCTTAGAGGTAGTATTAACGGATAGGAGTACTGGTGGTAGAACTATTTTTGGTCATGTGATCCACATTTAACCAATCAATGAACAAGAATATATTAATGAAGTACATAATCCTTTTTATATACCTCATATATAGATTCCTGTCATCTGATTGGTTAAAAGTGCAGTCATTGAATTAGCTATGCCCTCCTTTTTAAGAATTACGTAAAAACTGCACTATTCCCCGGGCAATAGTCTTTTAAAAAGACTATTCCCCGGGCATAGTCATTTTCACGTGTGTCCCGATCAAATTCTACGCTGCGATGGCGTGTTCGCATTACGCATGCGTGGCGCCAACAAGCTGCCTGCCAGTTGCGGTGACGCGATCGGTTCATAACGAAAAAACTTTCTTTGTAAATTTTACCATTAGCCTATGAACAATAAAATAGGCCTTTTAACCAATCAGATGACAAAAATCTATATTAATGCGGTATATAAAACAAATATTGACTGCTATGAGGGGCATGGTTAAAATTATAGGCCCAAGGTGATCTCAAAACCATGCTATGACCCGAGGCTGCGCCTCGGGTCATAGCATGGTTTTGAGATCACCTTGGGTCTATAATTTTAACCATGCCCCTCATAGCAGTCAATATTTGTATAATAGTGACTGGAATATATTGCCTTCTTCTTTGGGTTTGGCCCTTGTCCATGGAAGCTTAAGCCATGTTTCGACACTGCCACAAAAGGGCAGCACCGGTATGGAAAGCTCACCATATCTTGGTTGGCCTCAATGGTACTGGTAGTGGTAGTAGGCATAGCCTGTTTTATTGCTCTTTTGGGGGTTTCAGTGGGTCCTGTTTCAGGTGGCATGACGGTGGTTGAGGTGTATGGTGGCATGATGGTGTTTGAGGTGGCGCCACCGGCGGTCCAGCATTGGTCATTGTTGGCATGTTTGGATGTGGCAGGGGGGTTTACTGTAAGTTGGTTTGTTGATATATTTAACCCGGATGTGTTCTTGCATTTGTGCAGCCCTTCAGTGTTGATAGCTGCAATAGGGGCACAGAAAAGTGGAATCCGTAGCTTTATTAAGTGGTGGACTGCCCGATCCTGGCCGAGGTTGTTGGTATACCATGACCGTCTGTGATAGGAATAAAAAAATGTAAAAACAAGGAATCTGCAGTGGTTAGTTGTGTGGGGTATCCCAAACTATTGTGTTGGTTTCACTGAACGCCCGAAGGTCTGGTCATGCTGGTAGCCTGGTCAGTCACTGTGGCGGAGACAGGACTATCCTCGACGAGCTTGGGTATTTTGTACCCAGTGGCCCAAGGTTGGATTGAGTACAATTCGATATGTCTGTTGTGCTCTCATGTCCCACAAAAATACTGTACAAACATTGTTACCAGAGCCCTTAATCCCTGGATATGAAAGAGAGGGTGTCAACACTCAACAGTGTGTTATTTCACATTAGTATGAATGATCTTTCAGACCTAGTAAGCGATTCAACCACTACATATAATGTAGAGTGATTTGATCACACACCTAGCATCATGCTAGGAAGTGATGGTGATTGACCACTCGCCTTTAAAATCTAGATGGCAAGGCCTGTATGTGATTACATGTGGTTTTTACTGTCAACTAGAGAAATGCTTGAAATATGAATCCAACTGCAAAGCTATAGTATTTGCTTGAATCAAAAATATATCAAATTGTAATGTTAAACTGGTCCACATTGTGTGACACTTTTATGAGACAACAAAAGTCACTCGCAGTTTGGATCAAATTTCCTTTCTTAACTGCTAGGTCAGCACCACTCTTCACTGACCCCTGACGCCATCAAATGGGCCTTTGCCGTGACCACTTTCAAAGTATTGCCACATTGCGCTGATCCCGAACAAATTTTTGTGCAGGGCTGTAACATTAAACATTGAACAGTTCCTGTATTGGCTTGTTGGTGAGTCATTCTTTGTAGAGTAATAAAAAAAATAAAAACAAGACATGTACCTGCAGAACATTTAGGGCAAATCCAGCCATCATCGTCAACAACATCACCATCATCGTGATCACCATTTTCCACATGAATCATGATAAACACCACAATTTCTACCATTGATACTGCACGAAATTACACCAATGTAGATGGGATTATCATACATTCCGCATTTCTCTTTGTTTTCTGTACATCCAATTTCTTCCACAGTTGGAAATACGCTTTCCATATCAGCAAAAATTGCTTCATTTGTTGCATGAATTGTTTCACGAACTGTCAAGAGTGACGACGCCATATTGAAACAGTCCCAGCATGCACTATTTCCATTACTACACATGCCAGTTATCTGCGGATTTCGGCTGGTTTCGGTAATTTACGGGCCAATCAGACATATCGGAAAGTAACGGAAATTGACGAAAAATTTACGACTTGCAAATTTATGACGTCATCAAATCGATCGCGCTTGATAGGATTGCAGTAATTAGGGATAATGTGAAGTGTCGGCAAGTTGACTTGTACTTTTATCACCATGAAGTTGTGGTTCCTTATTCTCTTATTTCCATGATGAAATGCATATAGCTAAAATACGGACACATTTATAATTTTGGTAGACCTATAGGCCCTACAGTAGTTATCCCAAAATATAGTGGCACACCCATATTACTAAACAGGTCTATAAGAATTACAAAATTTACAAGAATATAACACATACATGCTAAGAAAAACAGGGGTAGCCACTAGCCATCGCCCAGTTGTTACCGGTACAGGAATCAAATCATGCTCCACCATATCTTGTGAAGCAACCCAGCGTTTCGCTGCCCAGATATCATGGCAACCAAAGATAAACCGACGATTAACAACGAAACTCCAAGTTACCCGGGAAAAACTCACGACACACATCAACGAGAAACGAGTAAATCACACGAAGAAGCTTTTTAAATACCTTGCATGAATATTTAATGTACATAATAATAAAACTCGCCAGTGAACAAAATGATATGGACATACTATTGTATACGTGTTTAGCTGATAACACATGGGCGGGGACTACCACTATTACGGAACAAAGGCCTTGTATAGGAGGTGGTGTAGTAATACCAAACTAGGAAAGATAAAACAGTACCTACAATACAAATAAAGAAATCGGCATAACATTATTATTCATGTTTCTTTTCATCACTAGTTCATGAGCTTTCATAAATAACAAAGAAGACTAAATATACAAAGTTATCTCTATCGATGGCACGCATTGACCAATGCTACACGCTAAGATGAAAGAAGCTTAAATTTTGATTAAATGCATGACATGCAACTCATTTATAACAAGTGGGCATCAATAGGGCTAAAACAACACCTTTTGACCAACGCTCCAGGACAATTTGATCCCATATTGCTACACAAGTGTAACAATGTATTCAAAGTCAAATACTTACACAAGATTGGTATAAAAAAAATATTGCAAAATCTGACGGTCTCAACGGGATAAAAGCAGCTTGACCATGCACAAAAACAAACTTGTTTGGAGACAATGAGCTGCCTATACCGGGTTAAGAAAAACAGGGGTAGCCATCGCCCAGTTGTTTATACCGGTACAGGAATCGAACCATGCTCCACCATATCTTGTGAAGCAACCCAGCGCCTCGCTGCCCAGATATCATGGTGTCAGAAAGCTAAATATTAACTACATGTGCGCGGGCAACACGTTCCAACGATGCTGACATGAGTGACAAATCATCACACATGGAATTATGTTCTGAAAAATATAAAACATTTCATAAATGGGTTTAAGACACAAATGAGCAGTAATAAAGTAATCACAAGTTTAATGTCTTAAGGTAAATTTGAGTTAGACATATTATTATGTGGAATCTCAGGCCAAAGTGGTGAATTTTATAATTGCAAAAGTGAAAAGCATCGACTCAAAATTACAATTTTGGAAGCAGACGATATCATATTGTAACACGGTTCGAGGTCACGACTGGAAAGAATAAGAGGAATTTGTAAAGATCAAGGGGCTGGACAACACCATAATATTTTTACAGAGCCATTATTATTTTGGAAGTAAAATCAATCAAATGATTGTTTTGGAAAACTCATGCCTTGCTCCCTCTGCCGTTCCTCAAACAGGGCCTTAAGACTCCAAGTGTTTGATTAAGGCCAGTAAACAAAAAGGTCGTTGAACTTTTGGTGTGTTGCTAATCTTGAGTTTCGAAGTTCGAGTATCGAGTTTCGAGTTGCAATTTTCGAGTATCGAGTTGCAATTGTCAAATATCGAGTTGAAATCTTCGAGTATCGAGTTGCAATTTTCGAGTATCGAGTTGCAATTTTCGAGTATCGAGTTGAAATCTTCGAGTATCGAGTTCAATTTTCGAGTATCGAGTTGCAATTTTAATTTTCAATCTGCTTTTGAAGTAGGCTATAGAATGTCCCCTCTCCGACATGAAGAGAAAGCACAAATGTTTAACCCTTCTCTATCCAATTTGTTATTACGTTCTCCACGGAATTCGTAAAAGCCCCGGTAAAAGCACACTAGTTGTTCATAAAAAGGGGTAGGCCTACTAGTGGATAGGTATTAACCTCGGGGGTCTTACCCTCCCGAGTAGGCCTACATTGATACCAGAATGACTAATTTAGACTAGGGTTAACTTATATATATACCGGGATATATACACGTTACCATTATATTAAGGGCTCGTGGATAACGAGAAAAAAGGAAAATCTGCATCAGAAAATTCAAACTAGAAAATCGTTCATTTTAGCATACTTCAAGTTTCAAACTCGAAAACCTGCAAAATGAGCCTACTTGGAGTTTTATACTCGAAAATCTGTAAAATGTTTAATTTTAGAGTTTCATTTATACCTATTATAATGAAAAGCAAACTACTTCACATCATATTAGATTAACCCTACTCTAACGCAGGGGGTGCATGGTACTGTGGTATCCAACTCCCCTTATGGATGACTTTAACGTAACCCTAAAACGCTTTTATTTAGTTTTAGCACCCTCTACTTTTTATATAGCTTGAAAATCGTTCATTTTGGCATACGTCGAGTTTCAAACTCGAAAACCTTTAACATGAGCCTACTTCGAGTTTTAAATTCGAGAATCTGCAAAATTTTAAAATGTTCGAGTTTCATTCATACCTCATACCTATCATAATGTAAGGTAAACTAAATTGACTTCAGATCATTAGGGTGGTGCAATAATTATGTGTACCCGGGGTGAATTATAGGGGGCAAAGATTTTTGGCAGGCCAAAAGGGGGGGGCAAGCATTTTTGGCAGGTCGAAAGGGGGGTCAAGCGATTTTGGCAGGTCGAAAGGAGGGGCAAGCAATTTTTGGCACAGATATTTTGGGCACCGTTTCTATATTACGCCCTAAAAAGGCGTAGCAAAACGTTACGAACACATTCAAATATGCAAAATTTCCTGCTCGCTGCGCGCGCATTATATGTTAAGACAATTTAAGGTTTTAAATTGGGTTCCCAAAATCTTGCATGTGTAAGGGGGGGCAAAGATTTTTGGCACGTCAAAAGGGGGGGGCAAAGGTTTTTGGCACGTCGAAGGGGGGGCAAAGGTTTTTGGCACGGCCAAAGGGGGGGCAAGCGATTTTTGGCAGACCATTTTGAGAATTCACCCCCCCGGGGGTACACATAATTATTGCACCACCCCTTAGATTAACCATATAGTCCAACGAAGGGGTGGTATCGTGGTATCCAGCCCGGGATCCAACACCCCAACAGATAAGTTTACCGTAACCCAAAACGCTTTTATTTAAGCTTTAGCACACATTTCTTTTGTGCATGCGCATGTGCGAAAAATGTATCATTTGTAACAGGAAAGTTTAACTCGAACTTCGTTCATTTGAGCGCATTTCGAGTTACAAACTCGAAAACCTGCAAAATGAGCGTTCTTGAGTTAAAAATTCAAAACCTGCAAAATGATTAATATTCGAGTCTCGTCCATATTTACTATATATGAAAGGCAAAATACTTCAGATCAATCTAGATTAACATTTGGCCTAATAATATGTGTTTACCACTTTGATTAAGGGCCGCATGTGCGAAAAAGTGTATCATTTGTAACAGGAAAGTTAAACTCGAACTTCGTTCATTTGAGCGCATTTCGAGTAACAAACTCGAAAACCTGCACAATGAGCGTACTTTGAGTTAAAAACTCAAAAACCTGCAAAATATCCAATATTCGAGTGAAATCCATATTTACTGTATATGAAAGGCAAAATACTTCAGATCAATTTAGATTAACCTTTGGCCTAAATAATATGTGTTTACCACTTTGATTAAGGGCCGCGTAATGCGACAAATGCATCATTTGCAACAGAAAAGTTTAACTCGAACTTCGTTCAATTGAGCGCATTTCGAGTAACAAACTCGAAAACCTGCAAAAAGAGCGTGGTTCGAGTTAAAAACTCAAAAACCTGCAAAATAACCAATATTCGAGTGAAATCCATATTTACTATATATGAAAGGCAAAATACTTCAGATCAATTTAGATTAACCTTTGGCCTAAATAATATGTGTTTACCACTTTGATTAAGGGCCGAATGTGCGACAATTGCATCATTTGCAACAGAAAAGTTTAACTCGAACTTCGTTCATTTGAGCGCATTTCGAGTAACAAACTCGAAAACCTGCAAAATGAGCGTACTTCGAGTTAAAACTCCAAAACCTACAAAATAACCAATATTCGAGTGAAATCCATATTTACTATATGTGAAAGGCAAAATACTTCAGATCAATCTAGATTAACCTTTGGCCTAATAATATGTGTTTACCACTTTAATTAAGGGTCGTCGCATAATGCGACTAATGTATCATTGCAACAGGAAAGTTTAACTCGAACTTCGTTCATTTTAGCGCATTTCGAGTAACAAACTCGAAAACCTGCAAAATGAGCGTACTTCGAGTAAAAAACTCGAAAACCTGCAAAATGATCAATATTCGAGTGAAATCCATATTTACTATATGAAAGGTAAAGTACTTCAGATCAATCTAGATTAACCTTTGGGCTAAATAATATGTGTTTACCACTTTGATTAACCCTCGTCCTACCAAGGGGGTGGTTACCACCCCCTAACGGATTGTTCCCGTCGCATAAAAATGCAAGCGAATGGGACCCACGGCTTCTAGGTAGTTGTCCTTTCATCCTTTGCGCTTATTTTGACATAAAAACCGGGGTACCACCTTCCCCGGGTAGGGTAGCTCGTCAAAGATGGCGGTACGGGGGTTGCCACCTGGGCATATTTGTACTGCTCTTACATAAATATTTGAAGTCCTACTGACTTCTAATTTGGTATGTAGCTTAGAATTGTCATTTCCCACAATATTCTACAGAAAACCCCATCAAAATAGCATTTTTCTTAAAAAAAATTTGCAAAATTTCTATACTTTTGTGTGTATTCTGATATATCAGGGGCCATGTAAGGAGTGGATCCGCGTATAGGTCATCA
The DNA here is from genome assembly GCF_039555335.1 of Amphiura filiformis. Classification (NCBI taxonomy): domain Eukaryota; kingdom Metazoa; phylum Echinodermata; class Ophiuroidea; order Amphilepidida; family Amphiuridae; genus Amphiura; species Amphiura filiformis. Next base: position 65,204,605 of record NC_092633.1, on the reverse strand, counting down.
GTTCTGGATCCAGCTATGGTAGTGGTTTGAATGAATCGCGATCTGCTTTCACCAAAGTCTGTTAGTTTCACAACTAATGGATTGTGTTCCCATGCTGCATTAAACGATTTATCTGATTTTACAGAAGCATAGTGCTGATTTGAGACAAGAACGTTTCCAGTTTTCAAATCGCGATGTGCTACATCTTGACTATGGAGGTATGTCAGTCCAGAAATAAGTCCCTTAGCTACAAAATAATGCAAATGTGAGCAGAGCTCAAAATCATACTCATCAAGGTCCCTTAACAGACCAGCTAAAGAATGGATGGTCATATCCACTTCATTAAATATAGCAGCACAGTCAAATCCCACATATTCCATCATAAGCGCATCCCTCCTTGTACTTGAGTAAGCGATAAACTTGACAATATTAGGGTGTGATAAACTTTGAAGCAATATTGCTTCTTTCAAGAACTCTTTCCTATACAAACTGCATGCTTGACTCAAAACCTTAATGGCAACATTACCATGTTCTTTGGACTTATAGATGGACACTTTCCCATAAGCTCCTTCTCCAATGGTCTTGACCTCTTCAACACTCTTCCACTCAAACTTTGCCATATCAGGCGGGCATCGGCGCCTTGTTAATGAGAGCATTGTGATATACAGAGCTGCAACAATAGGACAAGACAATGTTTGTGTTACACAATACCTGTATATACACAAAAGTATAGGAAAATTGAAATTTTGCTAATTTTTTTTAGAAAAATGCTATTTTGATGGGGTTTTCTGTAGAATATTGTGGGAAATGACAATTCTAAGCTACATACCAAATTAGAAGTCAGTAGGACTTCAAATATTTATGTAAGAGCAGTACAAATACTCGAAGTACGCTCATTTTGCAGGTTTTCGAGTTTGTTACTCGAAATGCGCTCAAATAAACGAAGTTCGAGTTTAATTTTCCTGTTGCAAATGATACATTTTTCGCACATGCGGCCCTTAATCAAAGTGGTAGACACATATTATTAGGCCAAAGGTTAATCTAGATTGATCTGAAGTATTTTGCCTTTCATTTATAGTAAATATGGATTTCACTCGAATATTGATCATTTTGCAGGTTCTCGAGTTTTTACTCGAAGTACCCTCATTTTGCAGGCTTTTCGAGTTTGTTACTCAAATGCGCTCAAATGAACGAAGTTCGAGTTTAACTTTCCTGTTGCAAATGATACATTTTTCGCATTACGCGGTCCTTAATCAAAGTGGTAAACACATATTATTAGGCCAAAGGTTAATCTAGATTGGTCTGAAGTATTTTGCCTTTCATATACTGTATAGTAAATATGGATGAGACTCGAATATTGATCATTTTGCAGGTTTTCGAGTTTGTTACTCGAAATGCGCTCAAATGAACGAAATTGAAAGTTAAACTTTCCTGTTGCAAATGATACATTTTTCGCATTATCGGCCCTTAATCAAAGTGGTAAACACATATTATTTAGCCCAAAGGTTAATCTAGATTGATCTGAAGTATTTTGCCTTTCATATAGTAAATATGGATTTCACTCGAATATTGATCATTTTGCAGGTTTTCGAGTTTTAAACTCAAGTACGCTCATTTTGCAGGTTTTCGAGCTTGTTACTCGAAATGCGCTCAAATGAACGAAGTTCGAGTTTAACTTTCCTGTTGCAAATGATACATTTTTTTTTTTTTTTTCCCTTAATCAAAGTGGTAAACACATATTATTAGGCCAAAGTTTAATCTAGATTGATCTGAAGTAATTTGCCTTTCATATATAGTAAATATGGATTTCACTCGATTATTGATCATTTTGCAGGTTTTCGAGTTTGAAACTCGAAGTGTGCTAAAATGAACGATTTTCGAGTTTGAGGTTTTTTAGGTAGATTTCCTCTTTTTTCATTATCATTATCGACGTAGACTGGCCTCCAGTCTCGGTTCGGTTCCATCTCTGGATAATGTAACAATAAATAATTACGTAATGCCTTATGAAAAAAAATGCCAACTCCCCCCCCCCTTATTTTCTTCAATGCCAAAACCCATTCCTCTTCATCCACAAATCGACGCCACTAATTACACCCACCACAGTCAACCATGCAGAAATATACTCGTATTATAAGTGAACGCGAAAGTCCATTGAGCGCTGATTCCGAGACTGGTCCAATCTGTTAGAGATCTCACTTCCAAATATTCGTTCAACGAAGCACGGTGATTCCGATGTCAATTACGAAAGCCCCGCCCCAGTTTCAATTCAAATATGGTAGCACAAAGCTATGCCGCGGGATGTGATGCAAGATCGGATGGGACACTTGTCAAAAACTGAGAGGTATTGAGCTCAAGTGGCACGCGTCCTGATAGACCCATGGTACGCAGCAAGAATAATAAAAAGGCAACCACTCGACTCGGACTTAGGCCTATTGTCCATATTATGCGTACATTATCGCGTGCGGTTTGCAAATGTTTGCACATTATTTAGCTAGGGAAGCCTTTTCAAATATCCCCGCTGCCAAGCTGCGTTGATTGGTCGGATACAATATCGTTGTTTAGTCGCTACACAAACGTTAATGTAGTGAAAACATGGACGTGGTATATAGAAAGATTGCGTGACTCCAAATCCGTAAAAGTGAACTTCCAGCAGTTTGTGGGAGCTGGAAGTCAAATTGCCTACAGACTGGGAGGGTCCGTGTATTGGGTTGATTTTTAATGCTATGTAATCTACATTACCAGTCGTTCTCCACGGACCCGAGGGAGGGTCTATTATCGACGTGCCCTTAATAATAATGATAACATAGTTATTATACATATATATATATAAGTTAACCCTAGTCTAAGTTATCCATTAGTTGTAACTCTCACGAACATGACGAAGGGGGTGGGTGTTTGCCATCTGCCCCATTTACCCGAGGGGGAGATTTTGTATAGGCCTGCCCCGTTTTTGCAACAAAATGAGCGCAAAGGATGTCCCCAGACCCCAAATAAAAAGAAATGTTTGCTAAAGCTTAAATAAAAGCGTTTTGGGTTACGGTAAAATTTGGATCCCGGCTGGATACCACGATACCACCCCTTCGTTGGACTATATGGTTAATCTAATGATCTGAAGTAGTTTACCTTACATTATGATTATGAAACTCGAACATTTAACATTTTGCAGATTCTCGAATTTAAAACTCGCAGTAGGCTCATGTTAAAGGTTTTCGAGTTTGAAACTCGACGTATGCCAAAATGAACGATTTTCGAGCTATATAAAAAGTAGAGGTGCTAAAACTAAATAAAAGCGTTTTAGGGTTACGGTAAAGTCATCCGTAAGGGGGGTTGGATACCACGGTACCATTAATATTGCAACTCGATACTCAAAAATTGCAACTCGATACTCAAAAATTGAACTCGATACTCGAAGATTTCAACTCGATACTCGAAAATTGCAACTCGATACTCGAAAATTGCAACTCGATACTCGAAGATTTCAACTCGATACTCGACAATTGCAACTCGATACTCGAAAATTGCAACTCGATACTCGAACTTCGAAACTCGATACATCGAAGATTAGCAACACACGAACTTTTGGTAGCGTGTCTGAGTCTGACCTATGGCCTCACAGTACTTCTTCAAGAAACACGAAGAGAGAGCTTGGACTAAAATTGATCAAATTTACTTCTTTTTGATCAGAGTTATTCACCAAAGTATGATGAGACGAGTTAAAAAGGTTTCATCGCACTTATCGCCTCAATTTTAAATGTAAGTCTAACCAAGAAAGTGTCAAAATAGATAATTTATTTAAGCTTATTTATCTTCTGCTTATTATTGAAATGTAATAACATGTGTATTGCAGAAGGTGTATCCAAAAGTGAAAGTAATAACTTTGTAGAGTTGGGTGCCAAGATTCCTCAGTGGTTTGGTATTTCATCATCGGTAGTGAGCTGAAAGAGATTACTCTCATCTTGGATACAAAATAAGTATGCAAAGGACAAAGCTGCCATTTTTGTGGCTCAACTGTTGGTTCTTTTCTTGTGAAAATATTTGTAAACAACATTACAAGACAGGCAATTTAAACCGTAGACAGCATTTCATAGTGACTTATCATAGTTTGACGAGACTTTGGAGTAGAGCTCAATTTAGTTAATGGAAATAAAATAATAAATATAAAATGTAGTAAAAGACGTTCTCGATTCGAGACATAAATATTGATACAAAAATTATTGTATCAGAATTAATTCTGGAATGCATGTCCAGAGACATTGAATATAAAAGTTAATGCAAAAGTGCCATAAAAATTATAGTCGAAATTGACTATTAAAATTCAATTAAAATATTGATAATTAATTCTGGCAAGTTTATCTCGCCCAAACCTTCCATAAACTTTAAATTTATAGCTCCTTCAAATAGAACAACAAGAGGGATAAAACTTTCAATAGATTTCCATAACCATTTCAATTTAAATCAGGACCTAAAAATTGCCAGGGGATTTTTAAAGCTAAAAACCTTAGCGCATTAATGTTTGTAAACATTATTCATCTACACATGCACAGTACATGCTCCCCTATTAATGTGCCTGTCAACACAGTACGCGTATGTACAGCATACATACGCGATATCACGCACTCACATGGGGTCATATTTGATTGACAGGTCACATTCAAATTAACATTCATGTTCACCATGCGACCATCATGGTCATGTTTTCTGAAGGCCACCCAAAACTCCATTGCGCATCTCCTCTCTACAAAATATGTCAAAACACCTTTGTTCTTTGTTCTATATTTCCTAGTTCCCCCCCCCCCCCAGCACGTTTCACTAAGGGCTGCCTTGCTGATCTTCTGGCTAATGGAATTTGTAATGTGCCTTGTACAATCCCCCTTTTTTGTCTGGATACTTTTCTTTTCCATCACTTCACACATGCCTCTCTGTAGCGCCGATTATCTACATCAGTGACAAGATTTCTAACTCCAAGTGAATGAACAAGACCGGGTCATAGGAAAAGGGTAGGTAGGTCTGTAATAGGCTTCATTGGAAAGCACACACAGTAATAGGATGAATGATGATTAAAATATTACAATTAAATATGTTAAATAATATGATGATTAAAATACTACAATTAAATATATTGAATAATCAATCCATCAATCCAATCGGAAATGAACTATGTAATATGCCTATATTATGTTTGCCATCTAGGCAAAGTTATTTGAAACAGTTTGACAGACATGTTAAAAGTGGTTGTTTTTATGTTATAACAATTGTATCACGTGCACAGAAAGCGGATATCCTGTCCTTTTTAAATACAAAAGCACTAGCTCTAGTAAGAAACACAGCTGGTCTCGTTGAAGTTTTCAGGACGAGTGAGACAGAATGTGTCCTGTTTTGGGATGTTTCCTGATTGGTCAGAAGTTATGCATGACCTTGATCTTTTGGGACTTGACCAATCAGGGTCAACCATATGATAAACCACGCCTCCCGACCTCTGATTATCCTTGCTGAATTGCATCAATAGAGGGTCTATTCTAGCTCCTCTCACTCCCAGGTAAAGACACATTATTAATAAAAGGTAAAAAGCCATCTCGTTACACTATATCCTTGGATACATCCCATTATTCCTAATTTCATTTGTTGGCGCACTTGGGCGAGTTTGTTTTCATCATGGTCATGTTTTCTGAAGGCCACCCAAAACTCCATTGCGCATCTCCTCTCTACAAAATATGTCAAAACACCTTTGTTCTATATTTCCTAGTTTTTCCTCCCCCCACCCCCAGCACTTTTCACTAAGGGCTGCCTTGCTGATCTTCCGGCTAATGGAATGTGTCTTGTACAATCCCCCTTTTTTGTCTGGATACTTTTCTTTTCCATCACTTCACACATGCCTCTCTGTAGCGCCGAATCTCCATCAGTGACGAGAGTTCTAACTCCAAGTGAACGAACAAGACCGGGTCATAAGAAAAGGGTAGGTAGGTCTGTAATAGGCTTCATTGGAAAGCACACACTGTAATATGAATGATGATTAAAATATTACAATTAAGCATGTTAAATAATATGATGATTAAAATACTACAATTAAATATGTTGAATAATCAATCCATCAATCAAATCAGAAATGAACTATGTAATATGCCTACATTATGTTTGCCATCTAGGCAAAGTTATTTGAAACAGTTTGACAGACATGTTAAAAGTGGTTGTTTTTATGTTATAACAATAGGGTCAGTCCATGCCAAAACAGATTGAGTGTTTTTGACCATTTCCCCACTTGCCAAGATGTCTCTGAATTTGACTCGGACGTTTGAATCTTTTACACAGCTTCTCTCCTTCATAAATTCATACATGTTTGATTACATTGGCAATACGGTCAAAGGTCATTAGCAATTTACACGGATTTAAAAATAGAAACATTCTATTTTAGGCGAACATTCTAATTTTTATTTTTGTTTCTCAAACCAACAGTTGAACCACATTCTTTAATTATTTCAAGAATTCTTCGAACATTTCAAACATTTTATAATAACAATGTCATAATTATTATGGCTGATGAATCAAGACTGATAAAGTTTTGAGACATTTTGCATTGACAATTAATAATAACAAAATTGTGAGATTTAATTCACTTCTTAGGTTGTCATAAACAACCATTTAAATGCGTCATTAAATACAAATTCCTGAATATTAGTATTATTTTTGAATTTTTGATATCTCTGAAACTCTAAATTCAATAGGACTAAACTTTAAATTGCCATCTGGCTTACTTTTTGCTTAAATTTGGGAACAAAAGGAAACAATTTGCTGAACCAGAAATTGTATAGAATTTTTTTTCTATTAGGCCTATTATAAATACTACCTAAAAAATGTGATTAACATGAAGGATAATTATCTGAAAAATTAAATTTTCCTATTTTGACTTTTTATGGGATTTATGTCTTTTGTGGGGACGTTCATCTTCGTCAGGCTTCTCCATTTCTTCCACTTTACTAGTGTACAGCCTGTCTCAAAAAAAATTGTGCAAGTGAAAAGCGCCCTCTCTGGCAATTAGAAAATACCGTTGTGACATAATGCTTATATCAACGTCAAGGGTGTAGTCTTAGCTCTCAAATACCGTTTGTTTTGTTCAATTTGCTTGTTTTAATCTCGAGATATGTTTAGTTAAAGACGAAAGGGTAAAATCACAATTTTTTTTGAGACAGGCTGTATATGGTGCCGTCGGGTAAAGTTACGCTTTCCGTGATCTTCCTAAACGTGACACCCCCGACGATCAAACTTGGATTCTCCCTCAAACTTTTTATGGCTTTTGCCATATACTTGGCTGCTTGTAGCACAGTTCTTGACACAAGGGACGGGATATGTTCAGTTTTAGTTTGTCCTTATTTACTACCACCATTTTGGTACCTGGGGACAACTGAATTTTATAGGTCTCTGAGAGATTTCATTTACTACCGTGAGAACGGTCGGACTTAGTTTGCCTGACTTGAATTTTCCCTTTGCTGAGGACAGTGGTTTCGCCAGTGGTCTGGGCTTCCACAATTGAAACAAACCCCTTTTTGGGGTTTGTTGGGGTAGTCTCTCACGATATGGCCACCATCTCCACAATAGGAACAGACTCTTTCGACATGCACTTGAGTAACCCAATTCAGGCGAGTCCCTAGACTTCCCATTTTGCTTTGTAAGTCATAGATTACTTTCATCACCTTTCCAGACTCTTTCCTTGCCTCCCTGTCACTGTTATTTTGCACGCTCCGTACTGGCTTATGGCCAGAGTTTTTGGGACCCTCACTACGAGCAGCGATCTTACCGCACCGCCTCATCCAGATCAGTAGGCTCTTTGAAATATACCATGTTCTGGACATCTGGTTGTCTCAGAGCATCAATAAAATGATCTTTGGCGATAATCTCAATCATTGGGTATGCATTCTTGGTCATGCGTCTTATTGAATGGGTAAGATCTGGGAAGGTCTCGTCTGTGCCCTGAGTTCTATTTTTAAGAAGGGCACGGAACACCTCTTCCTGTTTCTCTCTCAATTTGTTTTTGTTGTTTTGGCACCCAAAGGTTTTTACTAAAAGAGTCCTAAGAAAAGTATCGCTTCTGAGAACAAACAGCTTAAAAGGGCCTAAATTATAAAGATGCAATTTTTGGATCATAGTCATGTTCCTGACTCCACCTTTCCCTATCTGCCTGATCTAGCAGTCTGTTCTCGTGTACACTCCCAATGCAATCCAGCAAAGAAATTAGTAAAACAGTTAAAAGAAATCACCCTCCCTCCCTCCGGGTCTTTTGGGCCGACCCATCGGCCACCCAAATTAATCACATACTTTCAATTACCATATACCGCAGTGCACAGCAAGCGGATATCCTGTCCTTTTTAAATACAAAAACACTAGCTCTCAGAAACACAGCTGGTCTCGTTGAAGTTTTCAGGATGAGTGAGACAGAATGCGTCCTGTTTTGGGACGTTTCCTGATTGGTCAGAAGTTATGCATCAAGGCCTAAGTTATTTGAAACGGTTTGACAGACATGTTAAGTGGTTGTTTTTATGTTATAACACTATTGTATAACAAGCACCATGAGGGCTTCCTGATGGCAAACTGATAGAGAAGTGGATCGAAAATAAATTTGGTCCTACAGCAATTAAAAGACAGCGTCACAATGTAACAACAAACCGATGTGAGGCATCACATTTTCCTCTGATTTCCACGTCTGGCAGCGGCTCCTCAAAACCAATTTTACAGATGAAAATAGAGACAAAACTGAAGCTCAGAACACCTGACTTGTCGGGTTCCATCGTATCTGGGCCATGGGCAAACCGTTTCAAGTTTCTCCTCAGTTCTGCAGTCAACATGGTCCACATACATTGTACATTTCAAATCGCATGGTTTCAGACAAAGCAAGATGGGCTTTAAAATCACACATCGTATATGATTCACTGATAAAATCCATTTTTGCAAAATCACAGCACAAGGGTGAGGTCAATTTGTAAAACGTTTTTGTCGAAGTCCCAGGTCAAATTCAATTTAAAACTGTACACTTTAAATAATGTCCGTAGTATTATCTGTTACTCTCTGTAGTGCACTCAAGTTACTCGGATGATCTGTACCCAAATTTACTCCACCATATATGTGGCGTTTCTGGCTGTGAGGATGCCACATGGGATGAATTGGCTTAAAATGACAAGACACTCGCTTCAGATATCTATCAAGACGATCTTTTATTTCACAGCTCTTTGTCCATCAATGACCAACTCTGATCTGACATATGGTAAAATGAGTCGCATCTGCTCTCCACCAGTCTTTTACCATGAAAAACTACCTTCAAACTGCGATACCTTTTCACTTCAACTTGCTCGGGATGGGAGGGGGCTTCAGACCGTATCTCCTCACTTGAGGTTTACTTGATGGAAGATGAGTCTCATGTTATAAAAAAAACCATATCACGTCTGTGACTGCATGCATAGGACTATAATATACATGTTGCCTAGACTGTTACATTGATTATGCATGGGGGTTGCAACCATAGCGTTTGTTATCTGTATCACACGTAAGGCAAAAATGCTTGGACAAAGATGTCTCTAAATACAGATGATTTAGTTTTACACATGTTTTTACTCCACATAAGTGAGAAACTTCACTAGCCTCTTTATTTTTCATAAGCCTAGGTTTGCCATTTTTCTGAAATATAAACTGCCTGGTGAATTGTTGTGTTTACCGGCTCTTCTTGGCCTGGATATCTCAGAAGATAATGACAGTAGCCCCTTTTGTTGTGCATCTGGTGTAAACAACACATCCATCGTCTAATTCCTTAGTTTTTATATTATGTTATTTAATTTATCCTGAATTGGATCCATCGCACCAGCTATTATGGCCCATGAATCTCAGTTAATTCGCACACAGTATGTGTGTGACTCCTAATGCCAGGTTACACCCCCCCCCACATGTCATCAAAAATTGTCACTATAAGCTTAAAGACAATGGTAAAATATTTTAATCAGTCATTAATAAGATATTTTCCTACCTTGTTTCAATGATTGTGAAGCAAATATAATATATGTTGGTCCCAGCAGAGCTCTAGAAACAGTACTATGCACTGTCGCAGCATGTGCCTTATAAGGGAGCATTGAAATACATCTGAAAATACATCTTTTGTTTGGTCAATTTCAGACCTTTTCTGCAACAAATGGACCTTTTTTTCTGCAACAAATTGAATATAAAAATGACACCAATCGATTGCAAATTGATGAAAATTTAATATATGTTTCAATGTACGGGTAGTCTTCCGGTTAATTTTTCGAGATACAAGCTTTCAAACATCGGCATCACCATTTCCAACCTGTTCTCTACCCTGAAAACTTTTCCGTCCATTTTTTCAATCCGATGGTCTATTTTTTCAAGAATTGTGAAATTAAACATTGTTTTGTCAATCCAACTCCAAATTGTATGAAATGGGGATTGAATAAAGGACTTAATTATTTTCATAAAGGAGCAAAATTATATAATTGATCTTGACCCAACTGAGCTGCAAGGTGTACTACATCAATGTTATCTAGCACTAATTTGTGAATGTTGTAGACAAATGCCCTCAGTAAAAACCCAAAATTACGAAAAATTCCATATTTTGCTGCAATTTTGCTCAAAATTTGGTGATTTTGCCCCCTGAAATTCACTTTGCTCCCTCAATGCCCCCCCAAAAAAATTCCTGGCGCCGCCACTGGGCATTCACGTACGCGTATGAGTACACGACGCATCCCCTGGTAAAATATTGGGGATGCATCCCCCATACCCCCGGGATCTACCCCTATGATGTTTGTACATTTCAGCACTGGGGCAGAGCTGGGGAGTAATTGGGTGCCTACAACTCTGGCGGAAATTCGTTGCCACACCAGCACGTTCTGGTGTTAAAAGCACGCAATCGAAGCTAAATATGTGATAGTTCCGTATTATTTTGTATAATAGTTGCAAATGCACATTCAGATTATACTTGCCTCTTCCTCACCCCCCATTTTCCAATGTTGGGAGACTGTAATGTAGAAATGATGACGATTTTGTCCAAATCAACATTGCAATAGGGGAGCGGGGAAGGATGTTGGCCAATTAACGCTCAGGTGTGGCAACCTTTTTCGCCAAAGTTGTAGTTACAATACAGGGTCTGTAGGGAAGTCTTTGGTTTTGTCCAGGAGAGGCCTCACTCCCATGTTTGATGACTAATGTCCAGGCCAATGTCAGGATATTCCTCAGTCATGGCTTTGTCCCAAGATAGGCCTTTGTCTGAGATATAGATATCCTCAAGGACACACGGCTCAATTTTGTCGCTATCATGGCCCATCATGCTAACGGAAGGCTGGAAAAACGTTGCACTATGACTATCACAGATGTCCTCCTTTATGGCTACAGGACACACAGCTCAATTTTATGGCTAGTCAAATGTTGGAAAAATGTTGTCACAACTTCTGTGTGAGTCAATAAAGTCCCAAATTATGCCAGCGTAAATTCACAAAAGTTGCCATCAGTCTTGCAATGTGCAAAACGCATTTCGTGTAGGTGTTGCGCCCAGCTGTGTGTACGCCATTCTTTATCAATACACGATGTTATTACAAGCTGATCAGAGTATAACTAGGTTTTGCCTTCATTCTGTTACAAGATTACATAAAAATCCTTTTTGCCATTTACCAGTGGGCCATGAAACATGATATTGCCACAAATGAAAGAAAGAGGAAAACTTGACTCAGGATATAGGTATACCTATGATCTTCAGCTTAAGGAAAGCTCAATTTAAGTGTCACAATTGTTTCACAAATTTACCTTCATCCATCGTGTTTATTTGTTCATACAGGAACAAATGATGTTATTACCCATCACAGTTGTCTTCAGTTGAAAATGTAAATTTAGATTTCTTTAAGTTTAAAAATTTCTTCTATTTGCTTTAAAACTAAAATTTCATATCGCACATTTATGTTGAATGTGATATTACAATCATTATTTTGTCCTGTCCATATATTTTTTCATCCATATCTTTAAATATGGATTTTATGACAACTGCTGTATTTCAATGTGATGGGGTAACAGATGCAGTTGGTCATGATTCAAACCCTGGATTTTCATTTATATACAGAGTTGTAATTAGAGATTTGTCCCAATCAAGTTTGGGGTTTTCATGTAGGCCTATGTACACTAAGGCGACGAAAAAGAAAACCCTGTTCTACGGGCCCGACCGACCCAGATTTTAAACAATTGTGGAAAAAAATTTCCTGTACAAATGAATACCGACCCAAATTTCGGAATTTTCAGAAACAAAATTCTTTTTTTTATTTTCTCAAATTTACAGATTTTGGTGATTTTTTGTGTCATTTCCAAAAACAAACAAAAAAAGGCCGACCGACCGACCCGACTTGAAAGGTCCGTCCGCCCGTAGAACAGGGTTTCTTTTTTTCATCGCTTAAGGGATATTGTAAATTCCTTAGCTGTCTCCTCATGTACACTTCCCATCATGCTTGTTTATGTCGTATTGTGCATTTGCGGCTTCTTGCATTTATTTTGTTCTTTTGGTTTAGCCTAGCATGATGGGTGCCTTGATGAGGTTTCAGCTAACATTTCCTTGTGTTTATTTTTTTTAATGTATATGCATGTTGTTGTTTTTAAAAATCCTTGACTATATTATGTTTAGATTATGTCCTATATTTTCATATTGTATATTATTATTGTTTTGTCACTCATAAGCCAGAATTAGCATGGTCTCTATATTAGACTGACGTTAATAAAGATTAGATTAAACTACATATGAATCAAGTATGCTTTGGTTTTGTCTCGCCTGAACTTTGTTCAGGATGGGACTTAGTAATCACTATTTCTGTCTGTCCGTCCGTGTGTGGGGGTGTGTGTGGGGGTGTATGTATGTATGTATGTGTGTCCATCCGGAGCTGTATCTGGGGAACCGTAAGACTTACGGCGACGCTACTTGGTGGGAGGAAGGGCATCCAAGTTTGCTCCGTAACCGTATGTTTTCGGGGAAAAATATGCAAATTAACATAGCTAATTTGCATAATTTATGCGAAAATCAGCGCAAATTGATAGCGGAGTTTGTGGACAGACTATCTCAAGATCCGTCGGCGCATGGTATCGAAACCTGGTGTCAGCTATGATACACATCTGCTGATCACCTGATTAGTTTTTCGCTAAAAGTATGCGCATTTAGTTGTTAATCTGCATAATTTATGCGGAACGATTCTACAAATATGGTTGGAAATCTGAAGAAATCCGCCTTGTGGAGCTGTATTCGTAAGATCCCTAAGCCCTATGATGATGAAACGTGGTAGGGGGTAGTATGACCAGAGGATCTCAACCCGATTCGATTTTCAGCGCAAAATATGGTAATTAAGTACCTAATTTGCATAATTTATGCATAAAATGCAAAAACCTATTTTCTCGGAGACTAGAGGTCGCATTCTTCAAACTTGGTGGGTGGGTGCATCTTCACCCCAGACAGAACAAGTTTGTATTGGTTAGTCGTCAAGGTCACCCAAGGTCATCCAGGGGTCATCTGAGGTCAAATGACTAAAACTGTCGTATGGGCACGATGCTTGGTGGGTACAGTCAACATAATGTGGTAGGGGATAGTATGACGAGAGGATGCACATTAGTACCCCCCCCCCCATGTGGCCCCTCCCACACACTCAAAGTTGGGGGGGTCAAAATTTAATGAAATATTGTTTTTATATTATGCATTACATATATCAATTTCGGTCATGTAGGCCAAGTCATTAGGCCAAAAAAAGACTTTGAAGAATGTCTCTCATGTACAAAAGTATAGGAAACTGAAAATTTAAAAGCACCTTTTTAGGGTGAAGGAAGCAATTTTTCAAAAAAATGTCTAAAACGGGTTTTATGTCAAAATGTCTCTGTTGGGGTGCTACATCGAGTCAAATGTTCACTAGCACCCCCCATGTGGCCCCTCCCACACACTCGAAGTTGGGGGGGGGGTCATCTGAGGTCAAATTACTAAAAACTGTCGTATGGGCATGAAACTTGGTGGGTACAATCTACATTTAGAGTCAAATGTTCAGAAGATTATTTCGGGGTCATCCGAGGTCACCCAGGGGTCATCTGAGGTCAAAATACTAAAACTGTCGTATGGGCATGAAACTTGGTGGGTACAGTCAACATTTAGAGTAAAATGTTCGGAAGATTATTTTGGGGTCATCCGAGGTCACCCAGGGGTCATCTGAGGTCAAATTACTAAAAACTGTCGTATGGGCATGAAACTTGGTGGGTACAGTCAACATTTGGAGTAAAATTTTCAGAAGGTTATTTCGGGTTCATCCGAGGTCACCCAAGGGTCATCTGAGGTCACATTACTAAAAACTGCCATATGGGCATGAAACTTGGTGGGTACAGTCAACATTTAGAGTCAAAGTTTCAGAAGGTAATTTAGGGGTCATCCAAGGTCACCCAGGGGTCATCTGAGGTCAAATGACTAAAAACTGCCGTAGGACGGGCATGACACTTAGTGGTTACAGTCAACATAAGAGTCAAATTTTGGGGGTGGTGAGGGTATCATTGAAAAAAAAAATATATGGACATGAAACTTGGTGGGTACAGTCAACATTTAGAGTCATGTTTTTGGAAAGTCATTTCAGGGTCATCCAAGGTCACTCAGGGGTCATCTGAGGTCACATTACTAAAACTGTCGTATGGGCATGACACTAAGTGGTCACTGTCAACATTAAGAGTCAAATTTTTGGAAGGGCATTTCAGGGTCACCCAGGGGTCATCTGAGGTCAAATTACTAAAAACTGTTGTATGGGCATGAAACTTGGTGGGTACAGTCAACATTTAGAGCCAATTTTTTTGTTTTTCTTTTTGGGATCATCAAAGCTCAATCAAGCTCAAATTGAACAGGCAAATCGCCATGGGTTGTTGCAGGTTCATTTACTTCTACCAAAAGTAATCGTAAAAGCAGGCGATCGCGAAAGCAGGCAAGACTCGTGGTTCGAGAACCGCCTTGTTAATGTTGGTGCTGGACTCTAGCAAAAAGTGTTTATGATGTGTCAAGTTATTAAATTATCATTTGCATATTGAATAATTAAAATATTAAAGTTTATTGAAATCATCAACTCATTTTACATTTGTATTTTTGTGACTTGGGAATTAACAAACATGTGTTAAACCAGGCCTTCTCAACTGGCGGGGCGCGCCACTTGTGGCGCTTGGAGTTAGTCGAAGTGGCGCATGGTAAATTTACTAATTTTTTGTACATACATTTTTAACTAAAAAGGGGTGAAAATACCACATCTGAGCCTTTAGAAAGCCCTAAAATCTCAGAGCTTCCGGGGTCCCCCTGGACCCCCGCGGCAGGGACTTTTACACTGGACCCTTCTAGGGGCCATAAAGGCAGGCTCCTGGACCCCACCCACTATTCGGTTGGTCGCGCAAGCACTCCTTGGCAAAATCCTCCCTTAACATGTTGCCACTTCATGATCACTAAAATTTCCCAGTAGGCACCTCAAATAAACTGGTTGAGAAGGCCTGAGTTAAACAAATTATTAAATAGTTTCTGTGTATGAGATATGCAAACTGATAAAAATTAAATAAAATATTAAAAATCTTAAATGTTTTCTTTGTGTTACTTTTTTCATCATAGTATGCACATGACTTCCTTGGCAAAATAAGATCAAAGATGGTAGAGACACAGAGTGGGTCAACTGTGATCACATAGAAGTATACGGTATTCGCTATACGAACTACGCTCATTCGATCAGGCTGAGTTCACATAGGAGTATACTATGTGAACTTGGCCTGATCGAATGAGCGTATTTCGTATATGTGAACTCAGCCTGATCGAATGAGCGTATTTCGTATAGCGAATACCGTATACTTCTATGTGATCACAGCCTTAGGGATCATATAGCAACTTTTGCGCAGTATTTTTGTGAGACCTGAGAGTACATCAGACACTGCAAATTGCATTCTGAATACGAGGAAATGTAAAATAATAGGTATTTTGAAATTTGCGATATACAGGATGTACCAATATGATTGGTACCCAAGTGTTCCATCGATTTTTAACAAGTCTGCCATATCAATATACGGCATAAGATTCACCTAGTTTGTAGGTAAATGTTATAAATGGTCATAAAACTATAATTTGTGACCATTTCAGGAGGGATTAATGATACAATTGGGAGAAGCAGGCTTGTCAATAAATATTGAAATTGATGGGTACCAATCATTTTGATACAGTCTGTAGTACACATTTTTTAACATGGACTGCGACGAGGGGGGTTGTTGCAACCCCTGCCCTAATTTTCAACTATAAACACCATATAACATTATATTTTGTACCAATGTATAACTATGGGTTTCTTCTATACAGTGATACCAAAATAAGTACAAACATTCTCCACATAATGTGGTTATGAAGTCATAATGCGAGGGTGCCCATTCAAATTTCTGGCTATCATGTACAAAAGTATAGGAAGAATTAATTTTCAGCTAAAAATTATACAAAAATGCAATTTTGTGACTATTTTCACCTAACTGATAAGTAAAAAAGTCAGTATACCTTTTGGAATAATGTTAAAAAAAAAGATCAAAATGAAAATAATTGATTTTACTGTAAAAACCAATGGTGGGCCTCACCACCCCCACCCCGGTCATCTTAGTGGACGGTCCTACTCTCGGGTAAGGTGCTGGGGTAAACAGCACAAATCTGTTCTTCCCTGGTTCACAGAAGATGATGGATGTCGCAACGGGTGATTTGCAAATTGCACCGTAAATGGTATATTGAGTAGATAAACACAAACAGACAGACAAACAAACATGAAATATAAAAAAATATACTAAATGATCTTTCTGACATCTGACCAAAATTTAAAACTGCATTTATATAGCATAGATTATTAGGAACAGGAAGGAAAAAAATAGAAACAAAACAACAAAATAAAAACAAAACAAAAAACAATAATGATTAGGAACTCAAGAAATTACCTTTTATCTTAGGCCCTATATAAACCCGACGTCATTGTTAACTTCAGTAGATAATCAAAATAATAATCATTAAAAAATCATTAAACATAAAGAAAGAAAAATAGAGGTATTAATTATTTTCTTTGTATGCCCTAAATGCTATCTACAGAAGATAGCAAGCAAACCAAAACACATGCAAAACAGTACGCAAAATCCCGGGGCAAAACGGCTATAATTGGCATCAGCGCGCTTAGAAATAAAATAGCCAATAGGCCGAATGCAAAGAAATGTGAAAATGACCAAAAATTTAAACGGCATTTATATAGCATAGATTATCAGGAACAGGAGGGAAAAAATAAAAAACAAAACAACAAAATAAAAACAAAACAAAAAACAATGATGATTCAGTACGCAAGAAATTACCTTTTATCTTAGGCCTATATAAACCCGCCGTCATACCGTAAACGCTTGCCTAATGGCGCTATGGACTCCCTTGACATAACTGCAATGTTAGACACAAACTAAAAGTACCCTCCCATAAAAATCCCACCAGCAAATATGGGCACATACCCTTAATTATTGTTAGAGGAGGGAGTTCTTTATTTGTACATGCAATTTATCCCCAAGGCAAAGGAGCCCAGGGGCGCCATTAGGCGAACGTTTACGGTAGTCAAAACAATAATCATTACAAAAATCATAACATAAAGAAAAAAAATAGAGGTATTAATTATTTTCTTTGTAGGCCCTAAATGCTATCTAGGCCTACAGAAGATAGCAAGCAAACCAACACACATGCAAAATAATAATGTTCCAAAAAACATAGCCAAGCACGCGTTCTAGATGAGATTCAGTACGGCAACTCTGAGGATTCAGTGCGCAAAATCCCGTGGCAAAACGGCTTATAATTGGCAGCGCGCTTAGAAAATAAATAGCCAATAGGCCGAATGCAAGGCTATAAAGAAATGTTAAAATGAAAAAGCTGACCAAAATTTAAAACAGCATTTATATAGCATCGATTATCAGGAACAGGAAGGGAAAAAATTAGAAACAAAACAAAACAACCAAATAAAAACAAAATAAAACCAAAAACAATGATGATTCAGTGCGCAAGAAATTACCTTTTATCTTAGGCCTATATAAACCCGCCGTCATTGTTAACTTCAGTAGATAATCAAAATAATCATTAAAAAAATCATTAAACTTAGAAAGAAAATAGAGGTACCGGTATTAATTATTTTCTTTTTTAGGCCCTAAATGCTATCTACAGAAGATAGCAAGCAAACCAAAACACATGCAAAATAATAATGTTCCAAAAAACATAGCCTAGCACGCGTTCTAGATGATGATTCAGTACGGCAAATCTGAGGATTCAGTGCGTAAAATCCCGGGGCAAAACGGCTATAATTGGCAGTGCGCTTAGAAAATAAATAGCCAATAGGCCGAATGCAAAGCTATAAAGAAATGTTAAAATGAAGAAGCTGGCCAAAATTTAAAACGGCATTTATATAGCATAGATTATCAGGAACAGGAAGGAAAAAATTAGAAACACAACAAAACAACACAATAAAAACAAAACAAAAAAAAAAACAATGATGATTCAGTGCGCAAGAAATTACCTTTTATCTCAGGCCTATATAAACCCGGCCTCATTGTTATAACTTCTGTAGATAATCAAAATAATAATCATTAAAAAAATAATTAAACATAGAAAGAAAATAGAGGTATTAATTATTTTCTTTGTAGGCCCTAAATGCTATCTACAGAAGATAGCAAGCAAACCAAATCACATGCAAAATAATAATGTTGCAAAAAACATAGCCGGCCTAGCACGCATTCTAGATAATGATTCAGTACGGCAAATCTGAGGATTCAGTGCGTAAAATCCCGGGGCAAAACGGCTATAATTGGCAGTGCGCTATAGAAAATAAATAGCCAATAGGCCGAATGCAAAGCTATAAAGAAATGTTAAAATGAAGAAGCTGACCAAAATTTAAAACGGCATTTATATAGCATAGATTATCAAGAACAGGAAGGAAAAACATTAGAAACAAAACAAAACAACAAAATAAAAACAAAACAAAAAACAATGATGATTCAGTGCGCAAGAAATTATCTTTTATCTCAGGCCTATATAAACCCGCCGTCATTGTTATAACTTCAGTAGATATAAATCAGAATAATAATCATTAAAAAAATCATTAAACATAGAAAGAAAATAGAGGTATTAATTATTTTCTTTGTATGCCCTAAATGCTATCTACAGAAGATAGCAAGCAAACCAAAACACATGCAAAATAATAATGTTCCAAAAATATTGCCTAACACGCGTTCTCGATGCATGATGATTTCAGTACGGCAAATCTGAGGATTCAGTGCGTAAAATCCCGGTGCAAAACGGCTATAATTGGCAGTGCGCTTAGAAAATAAATAGCCAATAGGCCGAGTGCAAAGCTATAAAGAAATGTTAAAATGAAGAAGCTGACCAAAATTTAAAATGGCATTTATATAGCACAGATTATCAGGAACAGGAAGGAAAACAATTAGAAACAAAACAAAACAACAAAATAAAAACAAAACAAAACAAAAAACAATGATGATTCAGTGCGCAAGAAATTACCTTTTATCTTAGGCATAATAAACGCGCTGTCGTTGTTAACTTCAGTTGATAATCAAAATAATAATCATTAAAAAAAATCATTAAACATAGAAAGAAAATAGAGGTATTAATTATTTTCTTTGTAGGCCCTAAATGCTATCTACAGAAGATAGCAAGCAAACCAAAACACATGCAAAATAAAAATGTTCCAAAAAATATTGCCTAACACGCGTTCTCGATGATGATTCAGTACGGCAAATCTGAGGATTCAGTGCGTAAAATCCCGGGGCAAAACGGCTATAATTGGCAGTGCGCTTCGAAAATAAATAGCCAATAGGCCGAATGCAAAGCTATAAAGAAATGTTAAAATGAAGAAGCTGATCAAAATTTAAAACGGCATTTATATAGCATAGATTATCAGGAACAAGAAGGGAAAAAATTAGAAACGAAACAACAAAATAAGAAAACCAAAAACAATGATGATTCAGTGCGCAAGAAATTACCTTTTATCTCAGGCCTATAAACCCGCCGTCATTGTTATAACTTCAGTAGATAATCAAAATAATAATCATTAAAAAAATCATTAAACATAGAAAGAAAATAGAGGTATTAATTATTTTCTTTGTAGGCCCTAAATGCTATCTACAGAAGATAGCAAGCAAACCAAATCACATGCAAAATAATAATGTTGCAAAAAACATAGCCTAGCACGCATTCTAGATAATGATTCAGTACGGCTAATCTGAGGATTCAGTGCGTAAAATCCCGGGGCAAAACGGCTATAATTGGCAGTGCGCTATAGAAAATAAATAGCCAATAGGCCGAATGCAAAGCTATAAAGAAATGTTAAAATGAAGAAGCTGACCAAAATTTAAAACAGCATTTATATAGCATAGATTATCAGGAACAGGAAGGAAAAACATTAGAAACAAAACAAAACAACAAAATAAAAACAAAACAAAACAAAAAACAATGATGATTCAGTGCGCAAGAAATTATTTTTTATCTCAGGCCTATATAAACCCGCCGTCATTGTTATAACTTCAGTAGATATAGGCCTAAATCAGAATAATAATCATTAAAAAAATCATTAAACATAGAAAGAAAATAGAGGTATTAATTATTTTCTTTGTATGCCCTAAATGTTATCTACAGAATATAGCAAGCAAACCAAAACACATGCAAAATAATAATGTTCCAAAAAACATAGCCTAGCACGCGTTCTAGATGATGATTCAGTACGGCAAATCTGAGGATTCAGTGCGTAAAATCCCGGGGCAAAACGGCTATAATTGGCAGTGCGCTTAGAAAATAAATAGCCAATAGGCCGAATGCAAAGCTATAAAGAAATGTTAAAATGAAGAAGCTGGCCAAAATTTAAAACGGCATTTATATAGCATAGATTATCAGGAACAGGAAGGAAAAATTAGAAACACAACAAAACAACACAATAAAAACAAAACAAAACAAAAAACAATGATGATTCAGTGCGCAAGAAATTACCTTTTATCTCAGGCCTATATAAACCCGGCCTCATTGTTATAACTTCTGTAGATAATCAAAATAATAATCATTAAAAAAATAATTAAACATAGAAAGAAAATAGAGGTATTAATTATTTTCTTTGTAGGCCCTAAATGCTATCTACAGAAGATAGCAAGCAAACCAAATCACATGCAAAATAATAATGTTGCAAAAAACATAGCCGGCCTAGCACGCATTCTAGATAATGATTCAGTACGGCAAATCTGAGGATTCAGTGCGTAAAATCCCGGGGCAAAACGGCTATAATTGGCAGTGCGCTATAGAAAATAAATAGCCAATAGGCCGAATGCAAAGCTATAAAGAAATGTTAAAATGAAGAAGCTGACCAAAATTTAAAACGGCATTTATATAGACCTTTTTCTCAGACGTCACCAATCAATCGATATTGGGGTCCAGCATTCGAGTCATCAGCACCCAAACGCAAATACCGCGCCGGCGCGCGCGATCAACTTTGCGCCACTCTAGGCGTCCTGCGCGGAATTGCCAGCCCGCAGTACGCGTTTAGTTCTTCACGGTGTAAAAAGTAAACAAAATTGTGAAACAAAACAAAGATTGAATTTTAAATAGCATCGCGGTTTTTCCGTATATTTTGTATTTTATGGCATCAAAACTAACTGGAACAAAGGTATAAACTACGGTAGTATACAGTTCCCGTTTAAACAATTATTTTATGGAAGCTAACGTGAAATGTGACAAAACAGAGGAGAAAATACGCAATATTTGGTGATTTTACATCGTGGACACGTGAAAAACGCACGTGTTGTTTGTTTACATCTCAGACCCCAATATCGATTAGGTGACGTCATCAGAAAAAGGTCTATAGCATAGATTATCAGGAACAGGAAGGAAAAACATTAGAAACAAAACAAAACAACAAAATAAAAACAAAACAAAACAAAAAACAATGATGATTTATTATTTGCTCATTTATATAGCGCCTCTTCAATAGATCGAGGCGCTTTACAAGATAAATACTAAAATACACAATTTAAAAACACGAAAGAATATACTGAATAATATAAAATACAATGCAAAAATGATATAGTAAAATTACACATAAATAAAAGCATCAATTCAATATTACCGATAAATTACAATCATTATTACACCAAAGCGACTATATTTAAAAACATTATATGCAAAGATAGCTACTCTTTGGGGAAAAGGTGAGTTTTTAATAACTTTTTGAATACTTTTACGCTGGGAGCCTGACGGATCTTAATGGGAAGCTGATTCCAAAGCTTGGGTCCAAGAACACAGAAAGCGCTATCGCTAATTACGCGTTTAGTAGATGGAACTTCAAGGCGCAAAGTATCTTTAGATGATCTAAGTGCGCAAGAAATTATCTTTATCTCAGGCCTATATAAACCCGCCGTCATTGTTATAACTTCAGTAGATATAAATCAGAATAATAATCATTAAAAAAATCATTAAACATAGAAAGAAAATAGAGGTATTAATTATTTTCTTTGTATGCCCTAAATGCTATCTACAGAAGATAGCAAGCAAACCAAAACACATGCAAAATAATAATGTTCCAAAAATATTGCCTAACACGCGTTCTCGATGCATGATGATTCAGTACGGCAAATCTGAGGATTCAGTGCGTAAAATCCCGGTGCAAAACGGCTATAATTGGCAGTGCGCTTAGAAAATAAATAGCCAATAGGCCGAGTGCAAAGCTATAAAGAAATGTTAAAATGAAGAAGCTGACCAAAATTTAAAATGGCATTTATATAGCACAGATTATCAGGAACAGGAAGGAAAACAATTAGAAACAAAACAAAACAACAAAATAAAAACAAAACAAAACAAAAAACAATGATGATTCAGTGCGCAAGAAATTACCTTTTATCTCAGGCCTATATAAACCCGGCCTCATTGTTATAACTTCTGTAGATAATCAAAATAATAATCATTAAAAAAATAATTAAACATAGAAAGAAAATAGAGGTATTAATTATTTTCTTTGTAGGCCCTAAATGCTATCTACAGAAGATAGCAAGCAAACCAAATCACATGCAAAATAATAATGTTGCAAAAAACATAGCCGGCCTAGCACGCATTCTAGATAATGATTCAGTACGGCAAATCTGAGGATTCAGTGCGTAAAATCCCGGGCAAAACGGCTATAATTGGCAGTGCGCTATAGAAAATAAATAGCCAATAGGCCGAATGCAAAGCTATAAAGAAATGTTAAAATGAAGAAGCTGACCAAAATTTAAAACGGCATTTATATAGCATAGATTATCAGGAACAGGAAGGAAAAACATTAGAAACAAAACAAAACAACAAAATAAAAACAAAACAAAACAAAAAACAATGATGATTTATTATTTGCTCATTTATATAGCGCCTCTTCAATAGATCGAGGCGCTTTACAAGATAAATACTAAAATACACAATTTAAAAACACGAAAGAATATACTGAATAATATAAAATACAATGCAAAAATGATATAGTAAAATTACACATAAATAAAAGCATCAATTCAATATTACCGATAAATTACAATCATTATTACACCAAAGCGACTATATTTAAAAACATTATATGCAAAGATAGCTACTCTTTGGGGAAAAGGTGAGTTTTAATAACTTTTGAATACTTTTACGCTGGGAGCCTGACGGATCTTAATGGGAAGCTGATTCCAAAGCTTGGGTCCAAGAACACAGAAAGCGCTATCGCTAATTACGCGTTTAGTAGATGGAACTTCAAGGCGCAAAGTATCTTTAGATGATCTAAGTGCGCAAGAAATTATCTTTTATCTCAGGCCTATATAAACCCGCCGTCATTGTTATAACTTCAGTAGATATAAATCAGAATAATAATCATTAAAAAAATCATTAAACATAGAAAGAAAATAGAGGTATTAATTATTTTCTTTGTATGCCCTAAATGCTATCTACAGAAGATAGCAAGCAAACCAAAACACATGCAAAATAATAATGTTCCAAAAATATTGCCTAACACGCGTTCTCGATGCATGATGATTCAGTACGGCAAATCTGAGGATTCAGTGCGTAAAATCCCGGTGCAAAACGGCTATAATTGGCAGTGCGCTTAGAAAATAAATAGCCAATAGGCCGAGTGCAAAGCTATAAAGAAATGTTAAAATGAAGAAGCTGACCAAAATTTAAAATGGCATTTATATAGCACAGATTATCAGGAACAGGAAGGAAAACAATTAGAAACAAAACAACAAAATAAAAACAAAACAAAACAAAAAACAATGATGATTCAGTGCGCAAGAAATTACCTTTTATCTTAGGCATAATAAACGCGCCGTCGTTGTTAACTTCAGTTGATAATCAAAATAATAATCATTAAAAAAATCATTAAACATAGAAAGAAAATAGAGGTATTAATTATTTTCTTTGTAGGCCCTAAATGCTATCTACAGAAGATAGCAAGCAAACTAAAACACATGCAAAATAAAAATGTTCCAAAAAATATTGCCTAACACGCGTTCTCGATGATGATTCAGTACGGCAAATCTGAGGATTCAGTGCGTAAAATCCCGGTGCAAAACGGCTATAATTGGCAGTGCGCTTAGAAAATAAATAGCCAATAGGCCGAATGCAAAGCTATAAAGAAATGTTAAAATGAAGAAGCTGGCCAAAATTTAAAACGGCATTTATATAGCATAGATTATCAGGAACAGGAAGGAAAAAATTAGAAACACAACAAAACAACAAAATAAAACCAAAACAAAACCAAAAACAATGATGATTCAGGGCGCAAGAAATTACCTTTTATCTCAGGCCTATATAAACCCGCCGTCATTGTTATAACTTCAGTAGATAATAAAATAATAATCATTAAAAAAATCATTAAACATAGAAAGAAAATAGAGGTATTAATTATTTTCTTTGGTCCTAAATGCTATCTACAGAAGATAGCAAGCAAACCAAAACACATGCAAATGTTCCAAAAAAACAGCCTAGCACGCGTTCTAGATGATGATTCAGTATGGCAAATCTGAGGATTCAGTGCGTAAAATCCCGGGCAAAACGGCTATAATTGGCAGTGCGCTTCGAAAATAAATAGCCAATAGGCCGAATGCAAAGCTATAAAGAAATGTTAAAATGAAGAAGCTGATCAAAATTTAAAACGGCATTTATATAGCATAGATTATCAGGAACAAGAAGGGAAAAAATTAGAAACAAAACAACAAAATAAGAAAACCAAAAACAATGATGATTCAGTGCGCAAGAAATTACCTTTTATCTCAGGCCTATATAAACCCGCCGTCATTGTTATAACTTCAGTAGATAATCAAAATAATAATCATTAAAAAAATCATTAAACAAAGAAAGAAAATAGAGGTATTAATTATTTTCTTTGTAGGCCCTAAATGCTATCTACAGAAGATAGCAAGCAAACCAAATCACATGCAAAATAATAATGTTGCAAAAAACATAGCCTAGCACGCATTCTAGATAATGATTCAGTACGGCAAATCTGAGGATTCAGTGCGTAAAATCCCGGGGCAAAACGGCTATAATTGGCAGTGCGCTATAGAAAATAAATAGCCAATAGGCCGAATGCAAAGCTATAAAGAAATGTTAAAATGAAGAAGCTGACCAAAATTTAAAACGGCATTTATATAGCATAGATTATCAGGAACAGGAAGGAAAAACATTAGAAACAAAACAAAACAACAAAATAAAAACAAAACAAAACAAAAAAACAATGATGATTCAGTGCGCAAGAAATTATTTTTTATCTCAGACCTATATAAACCCGCCGTCATTGTTATAACTTCAGTAGATATAGGCCTAAATCAGAATAATAATCATTAAAAAATCATTAAACATAGAAAGAAAATAGAGGTATTAATTATTTTCTTAGTAGGCACCATAAATGCTATCTACAGAAGATAGCAAGCAAACCAAAACACATGCAAAATAAAAATGTTCCAAAAAATATTGCCTAACACGCGTTCTCGATGATGATTCAGTACGGCAAATCTGAGGATTCAGTGCGTAAAATCCCGGTGCAAAACGGCTATAATTGGCAGTGCGCTTCGAAAATAAATAGCCAATAGGCCGAATGCAAAGCTATAAAGAAATGTTAAAATGAAGAAGCTGATCAAAATTTAAAACGGCATTTATATAGCATAGATTATCAGGAACAAGAAGGGAAAAAATTAGAAACAAAACAACAAAATAAGAAAACCAAAAACAATGATGATTCAGTGCGCAAGAAATTACCTTTTATCTCAGGCCTATATAAACCCGCCGTCATTGTTATAACTTCAGTAGATACGGTAATCAAAATAATAATCATTAAAAAATCATTAAACATAGAAAGAAAATAGAGGTATTAATTATTTTCTTTGTAGGCCCTAAATGCTATCTACAGAAGATAGCAAGCAAACCAAATCACATGCAAAATAATAATGTTGCAAAAAACATAGCCTAGCACGCATTCTAGATAATGATTCAGTACGGCAAATCTGAGGATTCAGTGCGTAAAATCCCGGGGCAAAACGGCTATAATTGGCAGTGCGCTATAGAAAATAAATAGCCAATAGGCCGAATGCAAAGCTATAAAGAAATGTTAAAATGAAGAAGCTGACCAAAATTTAAAACGGCATTTATATAGCATAGATTATCAGGAACAGGAAGGAAAAACATTAGAAACAAAACAAAACAACAAAATAAAAAACAAAACAAAACAAAAAACAATGATGATTCAGTGCGCAAGAAATTATTTTTATCTCAGGCCTATATAAACCCGCCGTCATTGTTATAACTTCAGTAGATATAGGCCTAAATCAGAATAATAATCATTAAAAAAATCATTAAACATAGAAAGAAAATAGAGGTATTAATTATTTTCTTTGTAGGCCCTAAATGCTATCTACAGAAGATAGCAAGCAAACCAAAACACATGCAAAATAAAAATGTTCCAAAAAATATTGCCTAACACGCGTTCTCGATGATGATTCAGTACGGCAAATCTGAGGATTCAGTGCGTAAAATCCCGGGGCAAAACGGCTATAATTGGCAGTGCGCTTCGAAAATAAATAGCCAATAGGCCGAATGCAAAGCTATAAAGAAATGTTAAAATGAAGAAGCTGATCAAAATTTAAAACGGCATTTATATAGCATAGATTATCAGGAACAAGAAGGGAAAAAATTAGAAACAAAACAACAAAATAAGAAAACCAAAAACAATGATGATTCAGTGCGCAAGAAATTACCTTTTATCTCAGGCCTATATATATAAACCCGCCGTCATTGTTATAACTTCAGTAGATACGGTAATCAAAATAATAATCATTAAAAAAATCATTAAACATAGAAAGAAAATAGAGGTATTAATTATTTTCTTTGTAGGCCCTAAATGCTATCTACAGAAGATAGCAAGCAAACCAAATCACATGCAAAATAATAATGTTGCAAAAAACATAGCCTAGCACGCATTCTAGATAATGATTCAGTACGGCAAATCTGAGGATTCAGTGCGTAAAATCCCGGGGCAAAACGGCTATAATTGGCAGTGCGCTATAGAAAATAAATAGCCAATAGGCCGAATGCAAAGCTATAAAGAAATGTTAAAATGAAGAAGCTGACCAAAATTTAAAACGGCATTTATATAGCATAGATTATCAGGAACAGGAAGGAAAAACATTAGAAACAAAACAAAACAACAAAATAAAAACAAAACAAAACAAAAAACAATGATGATTCAGTGCGCAAGAAATTATTTTTTATCTCAGGCCTATATAAACCCGCCGTCATTGTTATAACTTCAGTAGATATAGGCCTAAATCAGAATAATAATCATTAAAAAAATCATTAAACATAGAAAGAAAATAGAGGTATTAATTATTTTCTTTGTATGCCCTAAATGTTATCTACAGAAGATAGCAAGCAAACCAAAACACATGCAAAATAATAATGTTCCAAAAAATATTGCCTAACACGCGTTCTCGATGCATGATGATTCAGTACGGCAAATCTGAGGATTCAGTGCGTAAAATCCCGGTGCAAAACGGCTATAATTGGCAGTGCGCTTAGAAAATAAATAGCCAATAGGCCGAGTGCAAAGCTATAAAGAAATGTTAAAATGAAGAAGCTGACCAAAATTTAAAATGGCATTTATATAGCATAGATTATCAGGAACAGGAAGGAAAAAAATTAGAAACAAAACAAAACAACAAAATAAAAACAAAACAAAACCAAAAACAATGATGATTCAGTGCGCAAGAAATTACCTTTTATCTTAGGCATAATAAACCCGCCGTCATTGTTAACTTCAGTTGATAATCAAAATAATAATCATTAAAAAAATCATTAAACATAGAAAAAAAATAGAGGTATTAATTATTTTCTTTTTAGGGCCCTAAATGCTATCTACAGAAGATAGCAAGCAAACCAAAACACATGCAAATGTTCCAAAAAACAGCCTAGCACGCGTTCTAGATGATGATTCAGTACGGCAAATCTGAGGATTCAGTGCGTAAAATCCCGGGGCAAAACGGCTATAATTGGCAGTGCGCTTAGAAAATAAATAGCCAATAGGCCGAATGCAAAGCTATCAAGAAATGTTAAAATGAAGAAGCTGATCAAAATTCAAAACGGCATTATATTTATATAGCATAGATTATCAGGAACAAGAAGGGAAAAAATTAGAAACAAAACAAAACAACAAAATAAAAACAAAACAAAACCAAAAACAATGATGATTCAGTGCGCAAGAAATTACCTTTTATCTCAGGCCTATATAAACCCGCCGTCATTGTTAACTTCAGTAGATAATCAAAATAATAATCATTAAAAAAATCATTAAACATAGAAAGAAAATAGAGGTATTAATTATTTTCTTTGTAGGCCCTAAATGCTATCTACAGAAGATAGCAAGCAAACCAAATCACATGCAAAATAATAATGTTGCAAAAAACATAGCCCAGCACGCATTCTAGATAATGATTCAGTACGGCAACTCTGAGGATTCAGTGCGTAAAATCCCGGGGCAAAACGGCTATAATTGGCAGTGCGCTATAGAAAATAAATAGCCAATAGGCCGAATGCAAAGCTATAAAGAAATGTTAAAATGAAGAAGCTGGCCAAAATTTAAAACGGCATTTATATAGCATAGATTATCAGGAACAGGAAGGAAAAAATTAGAAACACAACAAAACAACAAAATAAAAACAAAACAAAACAAAAAACAATGATGATTCAGTGCGCAAGAAATTATCTTTTATCTCAGGCCTATATAAACCCGCTGTCATTGTTATAACTTCAGTAGATAATCAGAATAATAATCATTAAAAAAATCATTAAACATAGAAAGAAAATAGAGGTATTAATTATTTTCTTTGTAGGCCCTAAATGCTATCTACAGAAGATAGCAAGCAAACCAAAACACATGCAAAATAATAATGTTCCAAAAATATTGCCTAACACGCGTTCTCGATGCGTGATGATTCAGTACGGCAAAATCTGAGGATTCAGTGCGTAAAATCCCGGTGCAAAACGGCTATAATTGGCAGTGCGCTTAGAAAATAAATAGCCAATAGGCCGAGTGCAAAGCTATAAAGAAATGTTAAAATGAAGAAGCTGACCAAAATTTAAAATGGCATTTATATAGCATAGATTATCAGGAACAGGAAAGAAAAAATTAGAAACAAAACAAAACAACAAAATAAAAACAAAACAAAACCAAAAACAATGATGATTCAGTGCGCAAGAAATTACCTTTTATCTTAGGCATAATAAACCCGCCGTCATTGTTAACTTCAGTTGATAATCAAAATAATAATCATTAAAAAAATCATTAAACATAGAAAAAAAATAGAGGTATTAGTTATTTTCTTTGTAGGCCCTAAATGCTATCTACGGAAGATAACAAGCAAACGAAAACACATGCAAAATAATGTTCCAAAAAACATAGCCTAGTAGGCCTACGCGTTCTAGATGATGATTCAGTACGGCAAATCTGAGGATTCAGTGCGCAAAATCCCGGGGCAAAACGGCCATAATTGGCAGCGCGCTTAGAAAAAAATAGCCAATAGGCCGAATGCAAAGCTATAAAGAAATGTTAAAATGAAGAAGCTGACCAAAATTTAAAACGGCATTTATATAACATAGATTATCAGGAACAGGAAGGGAAAAAATAAGAAACAAACCAAAGCAACAAAATAAAAACAAAACAAAAAACAATGATGATTCAGTACGCAAGAAATTACCTTTTATCTTAGGCCTATATAAACCCGCCGTCATTGTTAGCTTCAGTAGATAGTCAAAATAATAATCATTAAAAAAATCATTAAACATAGAAAGAAAATAGAGGTATTAATTATTTTCTTTGTAGGCCCTAAATGCTATCTACAGAAGATAGAAAGCAAACCAAAACACATGCAAAATAATAATGTTCCAAAAAACATAGCCTAGCACGCGACCAAAATTTAAAACGGCATTTATATAGCATAGATTATCAGGAACAGGAAGGAAAAAATTAGAAACAAAACAAAACAACAAAATAAAAACAAAACCGAAACAAAACCAAAAACAATGATGATTCAGTGCGCAAGAAATTATCTATGCCCGTGCAACGGGGCATAGATATTGTATTTGTTCTGTTTAGTCTTCTCCTTCTCCTTCGCCTTCTCCTTCTCCTTCTTCTCACGCTTCCTTTGCACTCCTCTAACTCAAGAACCAAAGTAGCCTTGGGGCCCATACTTGGTATACTGATGGCCCATGACCCCTAAAAATTTCCTGGGGTAGCCTCGACCCCAGAGGTCAAAGGTCATGGGCTACAGGGGGCAATATGTGTAAAATTTCAAACAGCTCTAGCTCAAGAACTATAGTGCCCTTAGGGTTCATACTTGGTATAATGATGACCCATGACCCCTAAATGTAACCTATGGTAGCCACGACCCCAGAGGTCAAAGGCCACAGGCTACAGGGAGCAATATGTGTAAATTTTAAAAACCGCTTTAGCTCAAGAACTATAGCGCCCTCAGGGTTCATGCTTGGTACAATGATGGCCCAAAAACAATGATGATTCAGTGCGCAAGAAATTACCTTTTATCTTAGGCATAATAAACCCGCCGTCATTGTTAACTTCAGTTGATAATCAAAATAATAATCATTAAAAAAAATCATTAAACATAGAAAAAAAATAGAGGTATTAGTTATTTTCTTTGTAGGCCCTAAATGCTATCTACGGAAGATAACAAGCAAACGAAAACACATGCAAAATAATGTTCCAAAAAACATAGCCTAGTAGGCCTACGCGTTCTAGATGATGATTCAGTACGGCAAATCTGAGGATTCAGTGCGCAAAATCCCGGGGCAAAACGGCCATAATTGGCAGCGCGCTTAGAAAAAAATAGCCAATAGGCCGAATGCAAAGCTATAAAGAAATGTTAAAATGAAGAAGCTGACCAAAATTTAAAACGGCATTTATATAACATAGATTATCAGGAACAGGAAGGGAAAAAATAAGAAACAAACCAAAGCAACAAAATAAAAACAAAACAAAAAACAATGATGATTCAGTACGCAAGAAATTACCTTTTATCTTAGGCCTATATAAACCCGCCGTCATTGTTAGCTTCAGTAGATAGTCAAAATAATAATCATTAAAAAATCATTAAACATAGAAAGAAAATAGAGGTATTAATTATTTTCTTTGTAGGCCCTAAATGCTATCTACAGAAGATAGAAAGCAAACCAAAACACATGCAAAATAATAATGTTCCAAAAAACATAGCCTAGCACGCGACCAAAATTTAAAACGGCATTTATATAGCATAGATTATCAGGAACAGGAAGGAAAAAATTAGAAACAAAACAAAACAACAAAATAAAAACAAAACCGAAACAAAACCAAAAACAATGATGATTCAGTGCGCAAGAAATTATCTATGCCCGTGCAACGGGGCATAGATATTGTATTTGTTCTGTTTAGTCTTCTCCTTCTCCTTCGCCTTCTCCTTCTCCTTCTTCTCACGCTTCCTTTGCACTCCTCTAACTCAAGAACCAAAGTAGCCTTGGGGCCCATACTTGGTATACTGATGGCCCATGACCCTAAAATTTCCTGGGGTAGCCTCGACCCCAGAGGTCAAAGGTCATGGGCTACAGGGGGCAATATGTGTAAAATTTCAAACAGCTCTAGCTCAAGAACTATAGTGCCCTTAGGGTTCATACTTGGTATAATGATGACCCATGACCCCTAAATGTAACCTATGGTAGCCACGACCCCAGAGGTCAAAGGCCACAGGCTACAGGGAGCAATATGTGTAAATTTTAAAAACCGCTTTAGCTCAAGAACTATAGCGCCCTCAGGGTTCATGCTTGGTACAATGATGGCCCATGACCCTTAGATATTTTCTCTGGGTGGGGTATTAGAGAGAGTTTGGGTCAGCCTGGTGGTGTTTTAGAGCGAGTGAGTGTCTGGTGGAGTATAAGAGAGAGTGAAGGCAGAGAGAGTATGGGTCAGCCTGTTGGTGTTTTAGAGCGAGTGAGTGTCTGGTCGAGTATAAGAGAGAGTGAAGGCTTGGTGGGGTATTAGAGAGAGTATGGGTCAGCCTGTTGGTGTTTTAGAGAGATTGATGGCCTGATGGGGTATAAGAGAGAGTGAAGGCTTGGCAGGGTACCGGTATAAGAGAGAGTCTGGGCCAGTCTGGTGGCGTTTTAGAGAGAGTGAGTGTATAGTGGAGTATAAGAGAGAGTGATGGCTTAGTGGGGTATTAGAGAGAGTATGGGGAGTACTCTAGTGGGGTATTAGAGAGAGTATGGTGGAGAGCGTGGTCTAATGGTTAGGGTACTTGCCGTTAGTGCATGAGGTCCCGGGTTCAATTCCCGGCGGTGGAGATTTGCTGGGAAATTGACTTGGAAAAAAAAATGTCTGAAATTAATTGGCAACATCTGTAGATTAAATTCAGACATCCGCTCTCCCCATGATTCATTTAGAATCGGGTAAATGAATCATGAAAGTACTCCGTCCTTCGGAGGGGACGTTAAGCCGTCGGTCCCGTGTACAGAGAGCTATACCTGTACATGTATCTCGCAGTCAGTTTCGAAAAGAGTAGGGTGTTAACCCCTGACTGTTCCCAACCCGTCCTGGTGCTCAAATGGACCCCAATGGAAATAAGCTTCAATAGAGGCTTTCTTGGGTTATCCAGGGTTGTCAAAAACCCGAACGAATCAAATGGGTCAGCCTAGTGGTGGTTTAGAGCGAGTGATTGTCTGGTGGAGTATAAGAGAGAGTGAGTGTCTGGTGGGGTATTAGAGAGAGTGTGGTCCAGTCTGGTGGTGTTTTAGAGAGATTGATGGTCTGATGGGGTATAAGAGAGTGGGAAGGCTTGGTAGGGTATTAGAATGAAAGCTTAAAACAAGGGCTTTCACATGGTGCTCACCAAGTTTTCGTTTGTGAATAGGAGAAGGGGGGTTAGGTGTGGTCACGGGCATAGATATTCGTGTTTGGTCAAACACAACTGTGGTTTCTAGTTACCTTTTATCTCAGGCCTATATAGGCCTAAACCCGCCGTCATTGTTAACTTCAGTAGATAATCAAAATAATAATCATTAAAAAAATCATTAAACATAGAAAGAAAATAGAGGTATTAATTATTTTCTTTGTAGGCCCTAAATGCTATGTACAGAAGATAGCAAGCAAACCAAAACACATGCAAAATAATAATGTCCCAAAAAACATAGCCTAGCACGCGTTCTTCAAAAATAAACTTTCCCAACAGATGTTTTCTAAATTTGTGAAATATTTTCTGTTGTTTTATGAGGCCCGCAATGCTAGCTTCAGATAAGAGTTTGCGAGCGCGTTGGGAGAAAATGATGCAGATCGTAAATGATGCTGTCGTAAGTGGGCTCGCGCGTGTTCACAGAAGATGGTGGATGTGGCAACGGGTGATTTGCAAATTGCACCGTAAATGGTATCTTGAGTAGATAAAAAAACACCAAAAAACAGACAGACAGACCCGGGGGGGGGCACTCAACTTTGAAAGTGACGGTATGTGCCTGTCAATAGGCCCCTCTTTTGAAGTCGACTCTATACCCGATGACCCCCCTTTTTTTTAAAGTCATACCCGATGACCCCCCCCCTTTTTTTTTAAGTTGCTGCTGCCCAATGACCCCCTTTTTTTGGTTGCGGCTACCCAATACCCTTTTTTTCTAGATTTCCTAGAATAGCATCATCAAAATGCAACAAAATAATGCCGAAACTTTCAAATTTTGCTCCATTTTTTCAAAATTATGCCGAAACTTTCAAAATTTTGCTCCATTTTTTTCAAAATGTTCTACCCGATGATCCTTTTTTTGAAATCTTATACTCAATGACCCCCTTTTTTCACAATATTATACCCAATGACCCCTTTTTTATTTTGTTTGTACCCAATGACCCCTTTTTAGAATAATGCTTTGTTACCGATAGGCCCCTACTTCGCGACGCCGGTAGGCACATACCCGTCACTTCTAAAGTTGAGTGCCCCTCCCCCCGGCCCCCGGGCAGACAGACAAACAAACATGAAATATAAAAAATATATATATAGGCCTATACCAGATGATCTTTCTGACTCGTCTCATGCTAAGTCTTATGATTTCCTTCTTTTTTGCATTATTTCATTAGGTTTAAAAATGCTATCATCAGTAGATAGGCCAACAAAATATATTCAACCTTTCTCAATTTCTTTGTATTTTACAAATAAATACTATCTTGAGTAGATAGCGGAAAAACTAACAAGCAAACAAATAAACAAACAAAAAACATCAATACAAACTTTCCTAACAGACGTTTTCTAAATTTGTGAAATATTTTCTGTGTTGTTTTAGGCGCGTGAAAGTCGATTCCGAGTTTATCGTCCCCCGCCAGCGTCACGTTTTGGAAACCATAAACACCCGCGTCAAATTTTCAAAAATGCCAAAATAATTCATTATTTTCAAAGTAGCCTATCGGTGTTTTCACCAGTTTTAGCAATTGGAAACATATATTTTTGTTTGTAAAACATATAAATTCATAACTTAGAAGCAAAACCAGGCTCTTTTCTAACTTTCTAGTCCCTACCCATATAAAAACCTATTTATAAATAACATGAATGAGTGTGGCTTTAAATCAACACGCATTTTAGGTCAATAATGAAATCTGATGAAATAATGAAAAATGAAAAATGAAAAAGTCACCTCACCAACCCGGGAAAAAAAAAAGGGACGATAAACTCGGAATCGATTTTCATTGGCCTTATTAAGCCCGTAAATCCGTCTGCGAGTTCCGAGAAAATGATGCAGCCGGTAAGTTGGCTTTGAGCGCGTTTTTTGACAGCAGATGATGCGTGATGTCGCAAAGGGCCTATAATGATTTGCAAATCACACGGTAAATTCTACCTTGAGTAGATAATAAACAAACAAGCAAACAAACAACAAACATGTAGTAACAAAAAATATACCAAATGAAATTTCTGACTTCCATGATTTTTTAAAATTAGTTCATACGGGCTTACGTGCATCCCATTTGCCTTCGGAAAATTGCAAAATTGTGTAGCCTATAATAGGCCTAACCTTAAAGATATTGACCAATACATTTGCAATTCAGTAGGCCTACATCTCTATCCTTACATCAAGGCAGTGGAGTAGCGTAGGTCATCACATTGGGGGCACCGACCATGATTGGGGGGCACTGGGTCTGGGGGGGGGGCACAAGCCATTTTTTAAAATTTCAGATTGATGGGGGAGGCACGTGCCCCTATGACGCTACGCCACTGCAGCAATGTTATCCACGGATCACAAGTGTAGCCTGTTTTTGCGTTCTCTATTGTGCCTGTTATATTTGTTTTATGTTTTTTTGTAAACCTTCATAAAGAACTCACTATTGTTATCAATGACACAAAATGACACCTATGATGACATTTTTGATCCCAAAGTCATAAGCACCTCTGAGAAACCCACCAATGATCATAACACTACAGATGCATGTCATTTTGGTTCATTTTTTTTTTTTAGATAGCCAGAATTACATTATTAATTTGTTTGTATTCATTTTTATGCTAAATATATGACTACTAGGCGGTTACCCGTATTTGGCGGTTCTCGGCTGTCGCGATTACCTGGCTGATGGTGACTGTACTCACCAAGTTTTATAGGCCTACCCATAGGACAGTTTTTACTAATTTGACCTCAGATGACCCGAAATGACCTTCCAAAATTTGGCTCTAAATGTTGACTGTATACCCACCATGTTTCATGCCCATACGACAGTTTTTAGTAATTTGACCTTGGATGAGCCCAAAATGACCGTCCAAAAAATTGACTCTAAAACTTTACTGTACCCACCAAGTTTCATGCCCATACGACATTTTTTACTAATTTGACCTCAGATGACCCCTGGGTGACCCCGGATGACCCCAACATGACCGTCCAAAAATTTGACTCTAAAAGTTGACTGTACCCACCAAGTTTCATGCCCATATGACAGTTTTTACTCATTTGACCTCAGATAACCCCTGGATGACCTCGGGTGATCTTGGCCCACAGATAGACAGACGATGCCTATTATTATATAGATTTAAATTATTCCTTAATAATTATCGTATCATAAATTTGCACCCTACAAAATGTGCTTACATTGTTCCCAAAGCCACTTGCCACTTGTAATCAAATGAGTAAATGTCATTTTGGTCCACTCTTGGGGACAGCCATTAGGATGTTAACTATTCAGTGCCGGCGCCAGGAATTTTTTCCCGGGGGGGGCATTGAGGGGGCAAAGTGAATTTCAGGGGGGGCAAAATCGACACATTTTGCGCAAAATTAACTCAAAAATGTGAAATTGTCGTAATTTTGGGTGTTTACTGGGAGGAAGAGTTCTGACTGGGAGGGGTGGGCATTTTCCCCTCATGCCCCCACCCCCACCCCCGTGGCGCCGCCACTGGAACTATTTGGCTTTTGTTTATTCATTTTTACAAACAAGGGTTTGGGATAATTTTTGTAAAAATCCAGTCTGAAGAAGACCAAAATGAAACAAGTTTTGTTGTTTATACTTCATCAATCTTTAAAGGGGAAGAGGATGGTCAAAATTTAGATATGGTTAAAGGTTATGCTTTTCTTATTGTTGACCTTGTGAAGTATTTATGCAAAAATTATTTTGTTTTCAAAAAGGTGTCCAAAAGTGAGGTAACCAACTTTATTATTCAGACAATATTTTATGGGACCTCCAAATACACATTCTGGCTCTTGAAGATATCAAAAGCATGAAAAGAGAATAACATTGGGTCCATTTGAGAATCCCAAACTCTAGGGAGTGAACCAAGCAGTGATATAGTATGAAGTGAAATTCAGACTATCCTCGTTTTAATGATTTAGCTCCTATTTGGATCAATGGAAATTATTAAATTGTTTCCAGTAGCCTAGCCACGATTATAGTGTGAGGGGGCAAAGCCAAATATTCATCCCCATTTGTCAATCTTTTGTCACATTTTTTGTCATTTTAAGGACGCTTTACTCTTGCCGTCCCCGTTTTATCCCTGACAATTTTCGGGGGGGGGGAGCAATTTGCTCTCCCTGTTATGCCCCTGGTTGTTTATAGTTTGATCAGCTTGTAATAGCACAGCAGATAGGATGGAATTGTGTAGACCAATGTTAAGAGTGATATAGTTGACCTGTATGGTCTACATTTTGCATGTAAAAGAAAATAGATAAGTATAGGACTTCAATTAATAATTTGTGATGCTTCTTAGAAAATATTTATATTAATCTACTATGTTTAAAGGCCTGCCGTTTATAAGCTGATCAAACTATAGTTAAATGAATGTAAAAGTGCTCATCATTACCAATGCACACATACTCAAAAGGAAATTAACACAGGCAGTTAAATTCATTGATATTGCATAAAATAATTTAATGTACATGTAATCAATAAATACAAACAAGTATCTTCATATAAATGGCTTTACCACAATTTTCTAATATTATATCATCTTAATCACCGCAAATTGAACATACTGATGAATCATAGAAAACTACAAACTGGTCCTTGTGTTATATATTGACTAGAATTTGGTTCACCTTAAGTTACGTATGCGAGTATTTTGTACACATCAAGTTAGACAGACAGAGCATACACAGGCGCGTAGAAGGGGATTTTGTCAGCATACTTGCAGTGCAACCACAAAAAAGCATTGGCGTCACTACCAAAGTTGAGGTGAACCAAATTATATGTATACAGGGTGGTGTTATCGCTGGGTGGAAAAACCTTTCCATGTGCATTTCAACTGTTACCTATCTGGCAAAATAGGTGACAGCATTTTGCAAGAGACACTACATCTATCTACCTGGTTCAAAAATAGTGTTTCGATTCATTTTGGCAAATAGACAATGGTGAAAATACATGGTGTTTTCACTGCCCTTGCTCAACAAAGGGTACAGGGCACTTAGCAATTGACCTTTTCGGCAAATCCCATAAGCCTTTGCGAGTACACCTGAGATGCAGGGGTAGCGCTAGGCTGCATTTTGGGGTCCCGGACTCACCAAAATCCAGTTGGGACCCCCTATTTTTAAATTTTCTGTGAGTTCAGGGGTTCCTGCAGACCCCAGCTTTTTAATCTAGCGCTACCGCAGACATACTATTTATGCTGCATTTGTCCAACTCTGACTCGCCAAACTCTACTACGGACCCCCTACTTTAAGATTTTCTGCAAGTTCGGGGGTCCCTGCGGACTCTGGAGCGCTTTGTTCTAGCTAGCTACCCTAGCTGAGATGACATCATTTGATGTCAGTATGCGTCACTCC
This sequence comes from Amphiura filiformis, assembly GCF_039555335.1. Taxonomy (NCBI): domain Eukaryota; kingdom Metazoa; phylum Echinodermata; class Ophiuroidea; order Amphilepidida; family Amphiuridae; genus Amphiura; species Amphiura filiformis. The sequence goes on along the minus strand of NC_092633.1, from coordinate 65,165,784 downwards.
GATGCACGCATCGTTTAGTGAACATCATTGTTACTGCGCATTGCATGTCTGCGTGACGTCATCTCAAGTGTACTTGCAAAGGCTTATGGAATTTACTGAAAAGGTCAATTGATATATGGGCAGTTTATAATAATCCGGTATGTCACTCAGTATGTAGATATCACAGTGATCATAAATTATCAATAGACCATTTTTATAATTTCTTTATAATTCCTACTGTTGAATGGGATGCACATTGCACATCGATATCACATTGATTATTATAAAATTACGAAACTGAGGTTAAAATGAAATCACATAATTTCATACTTTTGTGGTATCATGCTTTTGTTATTTTATGCAGAGATGCCAGTCAGTGATGTCAAAAAATCCTGAAATGGCAAAATATTTCCTGAAAATGTACACTGCCTATACATTTGTACTGGATCATCCGAGTAAGATTTCCTGAAATCAGGCAATTTCCTGAAGACTGGCAACACTGTTTATGTGTAATACCAATGTGATATTATGTTTACCCCCTCAATGACAGGATTGTGCCAATTAAAAGAATGGTCTAATTAAAATTCATAGCATTAACTTCACATAAATCATTACTATGTACACTTCTCCAACAAGGGATTAATTGTACATATTTAGGAACAGTAGGTCATACAAATGTATACGATGGAACAAGAAGACTTAACTGCAGAAATTTGGGATCAAAATATTAAGAAAATTTCTTTCGCACAGTGCACCTTTGCCAAGTTTTCAAGATACATGTATTCCAATTTCTCAAATCTTAAATTTATAAGAAGAGTTCTGGCATGAGAAGATTTACATTATTATTTTGTTCTCCGCCATTTTTAATGCAAATTCTTTCTTGTGCCTGAGTATTTGAGACCACCAAATTATATTGACGAGAAATGAACCCCGGTCCAACACATTACAATTTTGTTGCAAGGTGCCCTGAGGTGGTCTGCAACAAGCAATTGCATAGGAAATTGCCTTGTGTATTTTGGCCATTACATATTGGTATGCTGAGAAGATCTGGACTGTTTGTTTCTTACGGGAAGATTAATGGAAAGAAAGACAGACAGCTATGGCAGGCCGAGCATCCAATAACGTCCTGAAAAATCTTGGATTTTCAGCTTATGTTGAAAATCTTGGATTATCAAAGTGAAAATCTTGGATTTTCAATCGATAATCTAAGATTTTCGCTGAAAATCCAAGATTTGGAATGTCCAATAGTTCGAAAATCTTGGATTATCAAAGTGAAAATCCAAGTTTTTCACGTTGATTTTCAACATAAGCTGAAAATCCAAGATTTTTCAGGTGAAAGTCCCAAGTTTTACTAGAATATCCAAGATTTTCGATCGAAAATCCAAGATTTCAAGGTTATTGGACACTCGGCCTGCCATAGACAGCGCCAGAGGACAACATATCTTCAAAGTATAGCAGCCTGGACGGGTGTTGATAACATGAGAAAATGTTGTAAGTCAGTCAAATAAAAAATCAAGAACCAAAAGTCGCTGCAGAAAATCTGACATATGTCACAACAGAAAATTGTCTGCAAAAACTGTAATAGCTCCACCTTTAAGCTGCCTCAAATTAACTTCATAAGTTTGTATATTTAATAGCCACTTGTAGACATTGCACACAGTCCAAGAACAAATTATGAGTGTTACATTAAAACAAAACAAATAATGCTATTATTTACAAGACACAAATGTGACAATATTAGGAACTTGTGAAGCTTTTATATTACATGCATTATTTCTGAACAAATGAGGTTTTCTAAAAATTTACATTTTAGTAGATTTTTGTAAAATTTTGCTGAATTCATGTAAAATCAGCCACGTTGTTTTCTTCTTTTGTTTTCCTAAATGTATTGATTTTGATTAAAAAAATATTTCACAATATATTTGCAAAAAATAATATAATTTTTTTCTAATTTTTTCAAACTTTTGGAGATATTTAAGCGTCATTTTGGTTTTCAAGGAAAAATATCCTGACCGACCGACCCTACTTCAAAAGTCTGTATGGCTGTAAAACGGTTTTTTGGTTCCCTAAAATGATCATTTGTGACATGATCAAGGGGAATGAGTCACATGTCGACCCTGGTCAAAAATGAGTTTTACACATGTTTCTAAAAAGAACATTTAGAGCTTTCAGAAACTGAAAACCCCATGTTGATAAAACTTTTCTTTGCGAAGTTATGTCAATTTATCAATCGCTGAAAACAATATAAAACAAAAGAATTTTAATACTTTCTTTGCTAATATCTCAAAATCAATATTAGCGACATCCGACTCATTACCCTTGATCATATCACATTTTTCAGCAATGACAACCTTAGGTTTACAATGTTCCCACAAATGGTGAGCATGTAGTGCAAGCAGGCCGAGCACCACCAGGCACAACAGTAGAAATTTAAAAAAAAATCACTATCTGTTATTCACTCCTAGCTTTTTCAAATATTTGCAAGTATTTATTGCAGCAAGAACTATTTAGGCCAGGTTGTACAAAAAGGTATGTCACCCACATGCTGCACTTTATTCCATGAGTATTGAGTATACACCGTTCTTAAAATAATCAGAGGGTGTATGACAGGTGTGACATACCAGATTCTAAAGTTGTGCCTAATTAAGCAGAGCCAGGCCCGTACGCAGGGGGGGGTGCGGGGGGTGCGACTGCACCTCCCCAAATTTGGAAAAGTATACAAAAAGTCCCAAAATTTAAGAATTTGCGAGCGAAGCGAGCAAAAAAATCAGGTTTTTTACGGTTTTTTTGGGTTTTTTTGGTCAAAATGGTCAAAATTTGGGGAAGAAAGTCCACTTTCCACAAAATCGCCCCCCTCCTTGGAAAAAAAGTCCACTTTTTCAAAATCAGCACCCCCCAAATAAAATCCTGCGTACGGGCCTGAGCAGAGCATAAAATAACAAGGTAAAAAACACACCAAATATATAACCTTGATGCAATAGTGAGCATGACACAGATACAACATTATAATTGCAATGAGAGAGTGCACACTACTATGATTGTCTGGTGCCAAATACCAAAACAAAACAATGAAATGGCAAGCTTACAAGCTAAACCACATCCACTGGAACTAAAAGTTCTCCATCAAAAGCATAAAGGAAGATATTTCTCTCCCCTGACACAATCACTCCTTATGTTAAGTCATAAGTCATGCTGCAGTAGGTAATCTGTCATCAGTATGATCCTCATCATGGGTATCCATCTTTCAGTGGCGGAAAGTGCTTTTAGACCTCACACATACATGTAGATAGTCTAAACACCATCTGTTTCTTGTTTCTCTCTGGACCTTGTCCAATCCCTTTTCTCATCTGAAAATACCAGTTCTCATCTGAAACTACCAGTTCTCATCTGAAATACCAGTTTTCATCTCAAATACCAGTTTTCACCTCAAATACCAGTTCTTATCTCGGCATTAACCTCTGTCAGTCACTCTCCTCTTCTGGCTGAAGAGATTCTACAAAAGTATCAAATTCAGATCTGCTTTCTTCAAATTTGGCAAGTCGCTCTGGAAGAGTACCCTGGAAAAAGAGAGAAAGCCAAATATATAAATAGTGCATATATTTTATGGTCCTTTAAATATTTAGATCCAAGCATCATCATATTCATTACCAATTCCCATATAGAGTCTAGGATTTCCCTCAAGAAGTCAATAGCTGAGTGTCGAACTTTCAAAATACACTCTAGTAAATGTCATGTTCAAAGCCACCAATCCGGACCTCAATAAAGACTTGGACAACCACAACTCCCACAGTACCCTCCTATATAAGTGCTGAAGAAGTGATGCTCGGATGAGCCATGAAAATTTTACTGTAAGTAACATGTCTTTCTTTGTGTGAATAAGTTCAAATTTGCGGAAAATATGCGCAAAGCCAGATAATAATATGAACTGTATGTACATGCCACACTGAATTCATGAAGAATTTTTGAGAACACCAAGAGGCAATGTTATGTGGTTGCTGGCCTATATGCAAAAAAAATTGCAAAAGTATACAAAAAGTTGGGTTTTTTATACTTTTTTGGCCAAAAAAGGTCCAAATTTTGGCAAGAAAGTCCACTTTTCACAAAATTGCTCCCCCCCCCCTGGAAAAAAGGTTCACTTTTTCAAAATCAGCACCCCCCCCAAAAAAATCCTGTGTACGGGCCCGAGTGGTTGATTGGTACTGACCAGGGTTTCCTCCAGAGTAGGTTGGTTATCAAACATGGACAACTGAGGAGCAGCCTGGAACTGACGATAGAAACTCACTACATCACTGTTGGTGTCAGACTTAGCAAATGCAGGGTTCTGGAATAAAAACAAAAAAATAAAAATAAATTACCACACCTCTCAATTTTACAAATTTTGCAACAGATTTTAATTTGTGAGAATAAATTAAATGTATTTGTTAGTCATAAATTGGATCTTTTTATGCAAATTTATGAAAAGACATAATAAATTAATAGAAGAGTTAACTTTAACACTACACTATTTTTCGCTCACCTGGAACGTTTTCTCTAGTTCGACTAGCGTCTTCAGCAGATGGTGATGCTGTGATGATATTACCATCACCATCTACTGAAGACGCTAGTCGAATTAGTGAAAACATTCCAGGTGAGCGAAAAATAGTGTAGTGCTGAAGTTAAACTCTTCTATTATTTTATCTACCACTATGTATGAATATCCACTCGTAGACATAATAAATGTTTTACAGCATCCTACAGCCTTTATACAGATGTCTTACATGCATTTTGGATGTGATGATGTCATTGATTTGATGTAACTAGTAGGCAAATGATGATCTTGTAACTTTCATTCACATATACCTGGGTCCATTTCACTCAACTTTACGAAGCTTTGCAAGTCCCAAAACTGTTTGTAACTTATGACGAGTCGTAAATTCCATTTCACTAAACTTACGAATGGTACCCTTCGTAATAGTGATTTACTACAGGGGCCCTTCGTAAAGTTACGTCTACTATTGGGTATAAACTTTAGGAAGGGCTGCTACAGTTTTGAAGGGTTAAAAGTTAGTGAAATGGACCCCTGATGACATTATAATGCCACTCAGTATTTTTTTCAGTTTGACATGTCAATTTGTTATCAAAACATTTTCCCTTTGATCAGACTAAGGTGATATAAAAGAATTATACTTTAATAATCAGTGTGGTTCAAGCAAATAAGTTTGAACTTATGCTAACATTTTTTTATCCCATCCATGGACAAGACAACTTACAAAATCTACCATGACGAAGTCTTCTATACCACTTTGTTGACTGATATTGGATTTATTAGAGTGCTGTGAGGAGGAAGACTGACCATCGGGTAGATCTATGGATGCCTGAAAACAAACAAACACAATTGATATTGTTGCTATGTTTACAGTGGGTGGCAGAGGCCATATGTATACATCCATATCAAAAGGTTGCACTTGTCGGCTGCTTCATGTGTCTTATTTCATAATAGCTAGGAATAATATCAGACTCATCTCCGAAGTGGAGGTCACTTCAAATCATCCCAAGTCACATGGTTTAGGAATACAAAGATCATTCCTTATATAATTTGACTTGGGGATGGTTTGAAGTAACCTACACTTGATATGAGTATTTCTAGCTATTTTGTGAAATGAGACACATGTAGCAGCCGACAAGTGCATCCTTTTGATATGGATGTACACATATTTATTCAGCTTTAGCCATTTTACTAAAAAACTATAGTGTATAATATTAATACATTGATCTTATAGGTTCCAAATCAAGAAAGCCAATAATCACATTTATATTTCCGCAGGCCTTGTGGTTCTTGACTTAAGGCCAATAGTGTACCAAAACAGGTTTGGGGAATTTCTCCCCTCCTGAGAAAAATCATACCCATGGGACAGAAATGTTACCCCTTATATCAAGTACTGAAATAGTGTACCTCTGGCATATTTTTGGCAAATGCCCAAAATAAAAAGAAAATGTAATGGTCATTATGGGTGGTCAGTATGACATATCACACACACATTGCAAAATAGCTAACATTTAATTTTAAAGTTTGTGATATGCACGGTGAAACAATGAGGTGGTACAATATTCTCCCCTACCTTTGTGAGGAACACACAAACATGGCTGAGGCCAAGTTCTCCCATTCTAATTCAATGGCTGCAAATCATTAAGGCCAAGAAAGTATTGGGAGGTATGACAAATTATGGAAAAATATACCCAGCAGCACACAAAGTTGTGTGTTTTGTTCTTATAGAAAGCCTCTTACAATATATTATTTATTAGTGATATTTATTTATTTCAAGCTTCAAAGTTAGCCAGACTTACTTGTCCCTGAGATGATGGTGGTGTAGATGCTGGTTTATCACTAGCTGAGTCTGTAATACTGCTGCCAATGTCTTGTAGTAAAGACATAAATGGAATATCACTTGGTATAAGGAGCTCATTCTGTCATAAACAAAAAATAGATATATTGGGTCAATATTTTAATGGAACTGATTGGGTAAACCCTACCTTCAGTATGCTTTAATTCTCCAAGGTTACAGTCTTTATTGTATTGCGTTGTATTCATTACCTTTGTGCATCAAACATGTGCATTCCTTTGAAATTGCTTGTTAATTGACATCACACCCATGCGTGGAGGTTACCGACATCCATAAACAACTTCAGGGTGATGTAGCAAGGGATTACGTGGTAAAATAACTTCATTTTTTTCCCCATATATCCCATAAATCCTGAAAAGTATTGACACAAAGTATTGAGCTTACCTGGTCTGTGAGGGATGTCCTACTACTGCTTGCAAAGGCACCTAATCTGCCTGATGTTGGGCTCATGTTAATTGATGAAGAACTGCGGAAGTAGAGTAGCAAAATATGAATACATAATAATAATAAACACATTTTTCTAAAGCGCATAAAACTAGGTCTCAATGCGCTGTACTGTAGTATCATACAAAAATTCAGGTTATTATATTATTCATTATACGTCCATGTGTGCAGCTACTCGGTGTTCAGCAGATCGACAACACCACACTGATACACACATTTGGTGATATAGGTGCTGGAATGAAATAGCTAATTTGATTGGCCCAAAATTAAAAGAGGACATCTCTAATAATGAAAATCTTTATATAAATCACACATTATTGCTTTACGGACACACTACAGTTTGTACACATCAACAAATAAAGTAAAATGTTGATTAATCTGATTATGCATACAAGATGGTTCATGTTCAAACTATGTACATCAAAAACTATAATATATTATGAGCATAAATATGACTATCTAAGCACAGTAAATGACACTGTGCTATTCCAATTGAAATCCATCCCCCCTATGGAAGATGTTACCTTAATCTCCCACACATGAGATGTAGATTTCAAATGGAGTCACCCATTCAGGTTACCCTATTTGAAATTCACACCCCCTGTGTTGTGTGTTGAAGATAAGGGTATGTCTTCCATAGGGGTGTATGGATTTCAATTTAAATTAAATAGCCCATTCTTCTGATACCACACTGACCTGGCAGGTTTGCTCTTTTCCTCTGCTATTATTGTTTTTCTTGAAGTAGAGGTTGGAGTTGTTGCTAACGAACTTTGCGATATATATGGATCTGGTGGCGATGTAGAAAATGAGGTAGCACAGAGATCTTGTGAGCCATAGACATCAACTCCACCTGACTCGTCATGTCTGAAAAGATGCAATCAAATGATATAGACATTAGTATAATAATGACATGCTGCATGTTTCTATAGTTTGACAGTTAAAAACATCCAAATATTTGACCAAAAATTACATATCTTTCCAACCACTGGAGTGTAACAGTTGGGATTATGCTACTTCCATCTCCTGTATTAAAGCTTATGCAAAACAGCACCATGATGACTCTACCGATATCCAGCTTGAACAGAATGGTCACACACTATAGTGTGTCTCATTTTAAGTTGAGAGTGGCAGACTCGTAGTGCCTTTACGCAGTTTTGTCACCAACGTACGGACAAATGACCCTTCTACAAGCGTGTATACACCCCACAGGAGTAGATTAATGCACCCATTCAAATCTGTCAGTGTAAAATCCAACATGCAATATTCTCAATTTGAGACAAGACACACTATAACACATCTAACATGTATCTCACCCTGCAGCACCAGGTATGTGTAGCATTCCTGTTGATATTTTCCTCTTGGGGCTATTGCTGCTACTGTAGTAATCATCCCTGACTGCAATAGGACTTGTGGTCATGTATGTACCATGTATTGCTTGCCGTACAGACAATGCTAGTTTGGTCCTGTAGGCTACTGAAAGTTGAAGAGTACCGACTGGAGTTGTTACGGAGCCTATTTGGAGAGGTACAAAATCTGCAGGGAAAACAAATTAAAACTAAGTTTAAAAACAAACATATCAAACATCTTAAATGTTCGTAGTACAGGTAGACCTACACTCTTTTCCTTATTGCTAATTAAGTGACTGTCACACTAGTACACACCAATTTATTTACACCATGTATGCAAACACTTCACTGGCACTCTCTTGTAGAATTGAAGGTTTGTTGAGGTGAAGGCACGGCAAAGTGAGATGAGGTGAGGTGATCTAATTCCTATCAGAATGTGACTTACAAAACCACATTTAAACAGCACAATGATGCTACTAAAATTATACATGTATGGATTTGAATGTTGAATCCAACAACAGTGTGGAATTGCCAGAAACTATGATAAACTGGGCTGCAAATATATCAACCTCAGTGAATTTGGAAACAAAATACACCTTGGAGTAAGGATGCAACCTGAAAACTTTCATGCCAGTTAATACTAGCCTTTCCAAAACTATTCAAGGTTTATTAGAAAATGCACTCTTTAAAACTTTGCAAATCAGGTCGAATGTTATTAATGCTATCCCTCATTTTGCTTGATTTGGTGCACGTGAGAGTTAGGTTGCGGGCTTGAACCATGTCAGGATCAATATGTTGTGTCCTTGGGCAAGACACTTGATCTCAATGCCCCACTCAACCCAGTTAGGTTGTGGGCTTGAACTGTGTCAGGATCAAAATAAGGAACTGTTAGCGAGTGGTTACTAGTGCCATTATTGTTGGCAGTTAAATATATCCTAGTGGCAGTGGAATGTAAAGCGCTTTGATATCTGGTCCAAGAATACTATATAAATGACTACATTAATTTACCATTTTATTTGATTATGCATCAAGTACACACCTTCTCCTAGTGTTGATAACCTTGCTTCACCAAAGAACACCCTATGTTGCACCTTATAGTCAGATCCTAGCTGATGCCTAGCTATACGATATGCAGGCGTCACACGGGAAACACACATTAATGACTTGAGTAGTAACCCCATACGGTTGTATATTGCGTAGTGAACTTTTGCATCTGGATCGGTTTTTTCCGTCATGCCTAAACTCCAAGATTCTAGTACCATGCGATCACCCTGTGAAAGTGAATTGTTTTGATTACATTTAAGTGGACTGAAAAAAAATTACAAAACTTGTTTTCGATATATAATATGGTTTAACTACTTCTTCACAAAACATTTTTAAAACACTATAATGCAAATGTACATGTTTGAAGGTAGACCTGATCATTTTTTTCTTCTTTTCATATTTTTAGTACCTTAATCTCCAACACAGGAATGTAGATTTCAAATGGAATCACTTATTCTGGTAACCCCATTTGAAATTCACATGCCCTGTGCAGAAGATTAAGGTCATGTCTTCCGTCTTCCATAGGGGGTGTTATGGATTTTAAATGGGATAGCCCATTGCATCGGTACAAAGGAATTACAGTTTGTTCAACCTAAAACTAAAGTGGCAAAGAATATTGAGTTTTTATTACTGCACACATCAATAAACTTACGCTCTTTATCAATCTATGATGTTATGAGTTTTGCCAATTACAATATTCTGCTCTTGGTTCCATGTTTTGTTAACTTTTTGTGCATAATAATTCTGATGAAACATGCTTTAATTTAAACAATACTTTGGCCTTGTCTACACCAAATTTCTCTAACCCTGCCAATTGCATATTATATTTATCAAACTGTATAAGATATCACTAAGATATTTTGAAACTCTTAACAGTTTTTAAATGAAAAGTACAAAAATGTTAATGCTTAATTGTTCTATTCTTGCCGTCTTACCTCTGCCGTCTCTAGGGTTACTTCTATATTCAAAGGATGACCAACTCTGGGTAGCTCCTTGGCAAGAAGTTGTTTGGCATATGCTTTTATCCTTTGATTATCAGGAATAGCTAAATTAAACTGAAATTTGAAGAAAAGTAAGATGATAAAATATGATAAATAGTATGGATGAATGTATCAGTATGAAAATAAAACATTGAAAAATACACTGACATCTCAAATGAACACTGGTCGGACATGTACACAATAGATAACTATAACATCACTGAAAATAACACTGAAATAGTTCTTTGTCCAACCACACTGAAAAAGAGACTGAAACACTCTGAAAATCATTGATCACTCATCAAACCCACCAAAATTGAATCACATTGAATCGAATTGGCCAGTTCTATTTTTTTGGAAATTACTTGATATACCACTGAAAAATGTGTTTTGTTGTTGTATTTTAGTGTGATTTTCAGTTTTAAATTTCACAGTGATATGAGAGTTGAAAGGCACAATATTGATTATTGTGCTGAGTAAATCTGAAAGTGTACCGTTATAGCAAAGGAAAAGACCTAATGGCATCACGATGGATGTATGATGTATCACACTAAAGAGTCACTATGGGCATGTCATGGCACAGATCAATCAATTTATGATTATCCCATGCTCAGTGTTAAATCACTAACAGTTGAATACAACCAGGTGATCCCAATACTGCGAGATTCAATGCGTTCACTGCTCAAACTTGTGTGGTGCCATATGCATATAGGCTCACGCAATGCTGTGATTGCAACTGGTACTTCATTATTTGGAAAGTAAATTTGAATATGATGACATGAAAATCAGATCAACTTACACTTACCCAATCAGTTCCATCAGTATTAGCCTTAGATTGTGTGTCCACTTTCTCGCCTAGTCTTGATTGTACTATTACCTGTATTGACTGCAAACACATTATCACAATATAAGAAGTTGTCATGATCAATCTAATTGATCATCCTTTATTTCAACAGGTTTTAATTTATCAAGATCTGTTTGTCAATCGTTTTTAATCGCGCCATTTTTTTTTTGCGTGGTCTTTCAGTGTCCAGTGTGTCTAAGCTTACACAAGTCTAACAGCCGAGACGCGATTGGAATAATATAAATTGTTTTGTTGGAAAGGAAATCGATCCGGGTTTAGAGAAAGCAGTCATATTTTATGAGCTGAAGTGAATGTTGAAGACTCATTCATACATGTTGAATAAAATACATTAATATTGTTATATGAAGATAATCTGGAAATCTCTACGATGTATTCCTTGTGTCTTGACTCTGTTATTGGGTTAATTGGCTACTAAATGGATAATACCTCATCGATCATCCCCTCATAAACTCTCCTCTCCCAGCATAAACCCTGAGCCGAAGATATCACAGAAGTGTATTGAAATATTGTGAGAATAATTATTACCAATGCCTAAAATACTAACAAGATCTAAAACATAGAGACCAACTGAGGTTTAATTCAGCAACATTAATACTGTACAATTGATATATGCTATGGTTATAGTATTATATATTCTTATTCAGTTGTATGTCTTGTTTAAAAGAATACACCATACAATTTGATTGTTTTTTAGCTATACAATATGCAAAGTGAGATTTCTCACAGATTAACTTTAATAGAATATAAGCAAGCTGATCATAGTAATACAAACATTCACTCACCTTAAATGCTAAGAATTTTGTAAATTTGTTTAAGTCTCTCCTTTCTCTATCAGTGAGTTGACTAGCACCAGGATGATACTGCATTCTCTCCTCTTGTAGCCCCTTGGCAAGCATCTTGTCACCTTACTATGGTGGAATTGAAACTTGAAAAAGCCTGAAATATGATCAAAATTGGATTGCTACTGGTAACAAAAGTTATGTATATTATAGGGGCAAGGAATTCAGTTCGGGATCCAGTTACTACACTAGAATTTCAGTGATTCAAGACAAGCGGTATGTTATTTATGATAAGAAAAGAGGTACTGCTAGAATGTACCTAATTTCTTAACATATAATGAACCACTTGTCTTGAATCACTGAAATTTCTGGATTTCTTGCCCCTGTAATATCCATAACTTTTGTTACCAGTGTGTAGTTATTTTTTGAGAAAAATGCAAAATTAGTCACAAAATTTATCAGGGGGTGTAGTACCACCTTACTTCACTGAATTTCTTCTTAAACCATTTACCAACACTGTGTATACTCTCTCATTACATCTTCTCTGCTCTCAGTCACCTAGGAAATATTCAAATTGTGATAAAATTTAAATCAGGTCAAACCTGATAAACTCAAATTTGATTAGATTAGATGTTTAATATCACCAACGTAGCAGCCAAAACCTTCAGCTATGTGAGACATCATATCATGTCCGAGGTTTTAACGTTTTGTTATATGAAAAAACAGGTTTTGTAATGACAATTTATTGTCTTATCATTCACCTTTGTAATAATAGGCCATTCCTACAAAATTATAAATTTTGTCTCATAAAATTTGCTGTTTTGCAGTAATAAGCACTGAAAAAGTAAAATTCCAAATCCTTTTTACAAAATTGAGCATTAAGGTCAGATACACGTATTGTGCTTTTAAAAAGAATTTGGCATTTTACTTCCATCAAGGTTCTTCAACTTTCAGTGGTCTGCCGATTTGGCACTTTTTTAAAGGCGTAAACACAAAGGTGGGGTTCTAATTGGATAACGTCATCATCACATCAGCACCTTGTTCACTGGCCAAGCTGCGTATCATAGCCAGACTTAGTTCTTTTTCCGCGATAATCAGAAAGAGCAGACGGACGCCGCTGAAGGAATTTGCTGAATGCCCAAATGGCGTTTATGCATGTGGGTGGCAGGGCATAAACACCTGTTTAGGCCAGACATAGACCTTAAGGTACAAATTTCGAGGTGCATAACAAACACCAAATTGGCGTTGTATGACCTTTGACATGCATGCTTTCTTTTGTCGAGAGTTGACATGGTCTTTCAATTTCTGCCGAGTGTCCTTGGCAGACTTGACTATGCTTCAGTGGTCATGAAAGGATTCAATAGATAACCTCTGCCCCACTAATCCCCAGCTATTGTCTGAAATTGCTCCTCGGAAGATATATCATAACAACTCAGTCCTCAAATGATAGTCATATATTAAACGACCAAAAGATAAATGACTGACTATCATTGAGGACTGAGTTCCGCAGTCTATGTTTAGGCATGAAACCATCGCGTTTACGCGTGCGACGACGTCAAGTATGAGCATAGGACCTTGTGGAAAATAATATGCCCTGGATGCTATAGCAGTACTACGCTTAATTTGTTTTAAAGTAATTCTACCAAAAAAAATATACAGGTAACATTAAAGGCCCATTCAGTGATTTGCTCATCCGGACGATCGTAAAAATCATCAAAATTCAGATTTTGGTACCTTTGTTATTGTCATAGATGTGCTAACATAGCCTGCCAGTGGTTCAGCCAAAAGCTGTGTATTTAAAGCCATAATGTACATGTACAATCTTATAATGTGAAATTGATTAATTTTTTTCAAACCTGATTTTTTTGCATATATTTGTAATGTTTACACATGTCCCAACTTGCACCTAAATGGAATTGGCCAAATTTGTTGTGTTTCAAGGTCAACAGAGCAAAGTTCGACATATTATCAAAAAATTAAGATAATATGTCCTCCCATAGAACTGCATGTTTATAAATGGCCAAAATAACCAGTGGGGTTTCTTTCACTTTACCTTGTTATTTCAACTTAAAAAGGACAGCAACCCTTCCCGGCAGTTATTACTAATATTATTTCAACATTTTGAATAAAGAATAACAAAATTAAAATAATGAAGAAGGAAGCGGCCTATATGCTTCACCCTAGCAGGGCGTAAGACAATGCGAAACACAAATTAAAATTTGATGGAAATCGTGCATTAGGCCTAAGGCTTTTTAGACAAAATAAGACATTTTACACGAATCTGTAATTTAGATACTATCATACTGACAGTATCTAAATCAGCTACATGTATTTGAATGGGCTTCAACTTCGTCAGTACTGCCGTTTTCCAAATTTGTCATTTCAAAAATACCAAATGACAATTTGAATGACTTATCCTTCACTTTAAAGCAATTTATTAGCAATTCTATTTTTTTAGCACTTGCGCTGGGATCACTGAATGGGTCTTTAAATGTGATTTGACTTAATTTTCCCTACTCGCATCATATTCTGTGTCCATGATCGCACATCCGGGCGGGCCACTGGGCATTAACGTTGCCCGGCACTTAAACCAGGACCCTGACAGCAAGTTCAGAAACTGTATGTTACTGCATGGAAGCGGCCATTGACCCTGTCATCGCGTATCATCAGGAACTACTGGTAAGCATCTTGTCACCTTACTATGGTGGAATTGAAACTTGAAAAAGCCTGAAATATGATCAAAATTGGATTGCTACTGGTAACAAAAGTTATGTATATTATAGGGGCAAGGAATTCAGTTCGGGATCCAGTTACTACACTAGAATTTCAGTGATTCAAGACAAGCGGTATGTTATTTATGATAAGAAAAGAGGTACTGCTAGAATGTACCTAATTTCTTAACATATAATGAACCACTTGTCTTGAATCACTGAAATTTCTGGATTTCTTGCCCTGTAATATCCATAACTTTTGTTACCAGTGTGTAGTTATTTTTTGAGAAAAATGCAAAATTAGTCACAAAATTTATCAGGGGGTGTAGTACCACCTTACTTCACTGAATTTCTTCTTAAACCATTTACCAACACTGTGTATACTCTCTCATTACATCTTCTCTGCTCTCAGTCACCTAGGAAATATTCAAATTGTGATAAAATTTAAATCAGGTCAAACCTGATAAACTCAAATTTGATTAGATTAGATGTTTAATATCACCAACGTAGCAGCCAAAACCTTCAGCTATGTGAGACATCATATCATGTCCGAGGTTTTAACGTTTTGTTATATGAAAAAACAGGTTTTGTAATGACAATTTATTGTCTTATCATTCACCTTTGTAATAATAGGCCATTCCTACAAAATTATAAATTTTGTCTCATAAAATTTGCTGTTTTGCAGTAATAAGCACTGAAAAAGTAAAATTCCAAATCCTTTTTACAAAATTGAGCATTAAGGTCAGATACACGTATTGTGCTTTTAAAAAGAATTTGGCATTTTACTTCCATCAAGGTTCTTCAACTTTCAGTGGTCTGCCGATTTGGCACTTTTTTAAAGGCGTAAACACAAAGGTGGGGTTCTAATTGGATAACGTCATCATCACATCAGCACCTTGTTCACTGGCCAAGCTGCGTATCATAGCCAGACTTAGTTCTTTTTCCGCGATAATCAGAAAGAGCAGACGGACGCCGCTGAAGGAATTTGCTGAATGCCCAAATGGCGTTTATGCATGTGGGCGGCAGGGCATAAACACCTGTTTAGGCCAGACATAGACCTTAAGGTACAAATTTCGAGGTGCATAACAAACACCAAATTGGCGTTGTATGACCTTTGACATGCATGCTTTCTTTTGTCGAGAGTTGACATGGTCTTTCAATTTCTGCCGAGTGTCCTTGGCAGACTTGACTATGCTTCAGTGGTCATGAAAGGATTCAATAGATAACCTCTGCCCCACTAATCCCCAGCTATTGTCTGAAATTGCTCCTCGGAAGATATATCATAACAACTCAGTCCTCAAATGATAGTCATATATTAAACGACCAAAAGATAAATGACTGACTATCATTGAGGACTGAGTTCCGCAGTCTATGTTTAGGCATGAAACCATCGCGTTTACGCGTGCGACGACGTCAAGTATGAGCATAGGACCTTGTGGAAAATAATATGCCCTGGATGCTATAGCAGTACTACGCTTAATTTGTTTTAAAGTAATTCTACCAAAAAAAATATACAGGTAACATTAAAGGCCCATTCAGTGATTTGCTCATCCGGACGATCGTAAAAATCATCAAAATTCAGATTTTGGTACCTTTGTTATTGTCATAGATGTGCTAACATAGCCTGCCAGTGGTTCAGCCAAAAGCTGTGTATTTAAAGCCATAATGTACATGTACAATCTTATAATGTGAAATTGATTAATTTTTTTCAAACCTGATTTTTTTTGCATATATTTGTAATGTTTACACATGTCCCAACTTGCACCTAAATGGAATTGGCCAAATTTGTTGTGTTTCAAGGTCAACAGAGCAAAGTTCGACATATTATCAAAAAATTAAGATAATATGTCCTCCCATACAACTGCATGTTTATAAATGGCCAAAATAACCAGTGGGGTTTCTTTCACTTTACCTTGTTATTTCAACTTAAAAAGGACAGCAGCCCTTCCCGGCAGTTATTACTAATATTATTTCAACATTTTGAATAAAGAATAACAAAATTAAAATAATGAAGAAGGAAGCGGCCTATATGCTTCACCCTAGCAGGGCGTAAGACAATGCGAAACACAAATTAAAATTTGATGGAAATCGTGCATTAGGCCTAAGGCTTTTTAGACAAAATAAGACATTTTACACGAATCTGTAATTTAGATACTATCATACTGACAGTATCTAAATCAGCTACATGTATTTGAATGGGCTTCAACTTCGTCAGTACTGCCGTTTTCCAAATTTGTCATTTCAAAAATACCAAATGACAATTTGAATGACTTATCCTTCACTTTAAAGCAATTTATTAGCAATTCTATTTTTTTAGCACTTGCGCTGGGATCACTGAATGGGTCTTTAAATGTGATTTGACTTAATTTTCCCTACTCGCATCATATTCTGTGTCCATGATCGCACATCCGGGCGGGCCACTGGGCATTAACGTTGCCCGGCACTTAAACCAGGACCCTGACAGCAAGTTCAGAAACTGTATGTTACTGCATGGAAGCGGCCATTGACCCTGTCATCGCGTATCATCAGGAACTACTGGTCGCTTACGGTGCACTTGAATGCACCCTATTTAATACGCGTTATTGATCGCGTAGGACGCTTGTGCTGGCAACGGGTTCGTTAGCACCCCGGCGACCCCGCGTTGCCGTTTAGCACCCCATGGCAGCTACATGTACGTGTGTCAATTTGTGATTCGCGGGATCTTATTTTTCAGGCCCTGTAGTGTAGCGTGCAAATTTGGCTGGTCCAATTTTTACAGTGAGGGACCTGACTTACATGCTTAACTTATGAACTTCAATTGCTTGAATCTTTCTTCGTATATGCATGCATACAATGAAAATGATGAATGAATAAATGAAGAAATAATAGACAAAAACAAAAGATAAAGCTTTATCACTGAAAAATAAACAGACCTGTTCCGTTAATTTTTCAAAATTTTAGCCTTCCCGTGACAAAACTTCTTTCCATAAAGTTACGGCAAAACACCTTTTTCTTCAAAAGTTGTTTCCCTGTTCGG
This sequence comes from Amphiura filiformis, assembly GCF_039555335.1. Classification (NCBI taxonomy): domain Eukaryota; kingdom Metazoa; phylum Echinodermata; class Ophiuroidea; order Amphilepidida; family Amphiuridae; genus Amphiura; species Amphiura filiformis. The sequence continues at coordinate 65,148,240 of NC_092633.1, read as the reverse complement.
TTAAGCTTTTAACTTTTTCTGGCAGCACAGGAAAAAAAGTCGATGACAGGATTTTCCCGGAAACAGGACACCTCGCCCCCACGCACTTCGCCTACACGGCATCTCGCCTATACGCCACTTCGCCTACGTGCCATCTCGCCCCCTATGCAATGCAATGCATTGCAATGGCGATTGCGGATGTCGGGCTCTCATTCACGCGCGGATGGGAAATAGTGTTAGTATGTTTGATACGGTTTCTAGACTGAAATTTTGCGTAGAACACGCTCCCGTAGTCCACTTTAATTAAAAATGCGCCCAAAGTGCTTTTTCGGGGGTGCCCCTACAATGGGGGTCAAAATTACTAAAAATGTATTCTAGGGCCAATGGTGGTGATTTTGGTGTCTAAATAATTATATGTTTATGGACATGAGAAAGTCATTTAGACAGTTTCCGAAATCCAAAATGGCTTCCTTATGTTCCAAAATTCAAAATGGCGGCCAAAATGGTGAATTTTAGCCAAACTTATTTGAACGGCTTTTTCAGGCCGATGGTGGTGATTTGAGTGTCTATGAATAGAAAGGAAGGAAAGAAAGAAAGGGAAGAAAAGGAAGAAATAAAAAGAAAGAAAGAATGGAAGGAAGATAAAGAACGAAAGAAAGGGAGGAAAGAAGGAAGGAAAGAACGAAAGAAATAAGGAAGGAATGAAAGAAGATAGGAAGGAAAGAAAGAAAGATAGAAGAAGGAAGAAAGGGAAGAAGGAAGGAAAGAAAGAAATAAGGAAGGAAGGAATCAAAGAAAGATAGGAAGGAAAAAAGAAAGAAGGATAGAAAGAACGGAAGAAAGCAAGGGGTAAAGAAGGAAGGAAAGAACGAAAGAAAGAATGGAAGGAAGAAAGGAAAGAAAGAGAGAAGAGAAGAGAAACTTACCGGTAGAAAGAAACTAACTAAATACAGGATGAAACAAACTAACGTAACTAACCTATAAGTAGGCCTACTTGTACTTAGAAATCTCCAGAATAAAGAAACTTACCTAAAAATCTTGTACATTATGTATCTTTGTTTTATTGCTGTAAAGCGCTTTGGGATCGCTTGATGTATTGCGCTCTATAAAAATAAAGTATTATTATTATTATTAATATAGTCGGGGTATTATTTGAGGTGAACCTGGAATTGGATTAGGCCCGATATAGTTTCTGATTCTCTGACATTGCCTGACAAGATATCCGACCATGGATCCGCTCCTGTAAAGACTGACATATGTCGCAATTTTTTCATCATCATGATCATTGAGCAATTTAAATATTACCAAAAATGGCTGAAATGGACCCAAAATCTAGAAAACAGTCAAAGTGGGTTTTGACTCACCACTAAGGGGTGGTGCAATAATTATGTGTACCCCGGGGGGTGAATTCTCAAAATGGTCTGCCAAAATTGCTTGCCCCCCCCTCTGGCCGTGCCAAAAATCTTTGCCCCCCTTCGACATGCCAAAAACCTTTGCCCCCCCTTTGATGTGCCAAAAATCTTTGCCCCCCCTACACATGCAAGATTTTGGGGAACCCGAATTTAAAACCTTAAATTGTGTTATCATATAGTGCGAGCGCAGCGAGCAGGAAATTTTGCATATTTGAACATGTTCCTAACGTTTTCCGAAGCCTTTTTAGGGCAGAATATAGAAACGGTGCCCAAAAAATATGTGCCAAAAATTGCTTGCCCCCCTTTCGACCTGCCAAAAATCGCTTGACCCCCCTTTGACCTGCCAAAAATGCTTGCCCCCCCCTTTTCGCCTGCCAAAAAAATCTTTGCCCCCCCCCTATACTTCACCCCCCTGGGGGTACACATAATTATTGCACCACCCCTAATTGCAACAGAATTTTTTTCACTCCTATGAATATCAGAGATGTCCCTGAACAGCATACAAAAAGTATACTAAAATATATATACTTGGTGGAAAGGTATAGCTTTTGGCGGGAAAAGGTCATACAGGGGTCAAATTTCAAAATTGCTCCAATCATTTTAAAAACTATACCAAATTATTCCTCTAGTCACAAGGATTCAGAAAAAATATAGTTTGCCATACCTGTGATGTACGGTTCTTGAGTTATAGCCAAAAAGGTCAAATGTTGGGTTCAACAGAGGTCAAAAAACTAAAAATTGTCTGATTTATACCAAAATGGTCTCAAATTGTTCTGCTTGCAAACATAATTCATTTAAAGAATATTTGCACTATTTAGGTTGTTTAATTACATGCGTAACATCGAAAACTAGGTCGGGGTCAATAGTGTTCAATGGTCAATGACCTCTTTTACCCTGCTACCTAGGTAACGAAGCATCCTAGATATGGCAAACAATTCTTATTTTGGAGTGTTTTTAGAGGACGAACACATTGAGACCATTTTTAAGGAGATCGGAGCATTTTTTCGAAGTTGACCCACGTGGAGTCCAAAATTTGACCTTTGACCTTTTTGCTTATAACTTGAAAACGGTACATCATAGATATGACAAACTATACTTTTTCTGGATCCTTAAGGCTAGAGGAATGCTTTGGTATAGTTTTTATAAAGATTAAAGCAATTTTGAAATTTGACCCTGTATGACCTTTTTCCCGCCAAAAACTACCTTTCCACCAAGTATATTTTAGTATATTTTGGTATGATGTTCAGGGACATCTCTAAAATGTATAGAAGTGAAAAAATTCTGTTGCAATTAGTGGTGGTGACACCACTAATTTGTTTAGATTGACTGGACTATAAGATATGGACCAAATCGAGAAAATGGTAATTGGTATAGACTATTATTAGTATTAAGTGCATGCTTTTCGGAGTTACGCATCTACTCCAAGTAGATACCAAGCCCCGTACCAGTGCTTATAGGAAACTCATTTTAAAGCTCATTTTAAAGCCAAACATTGGCCAAAAGTACCCACAGGTGTAATGAAATGCAGTTTCTCCGTAGCCTGATGAAGTTTTGAGATTTACAAACACGCTATCTGTCATCTACGCGTTTTGATTTTTGGTTTGATAACATTAATTCAATTGTACCACATAATGTTATTCATAAAAGTCAGGAAAACGTTTTTAACATGTTTGATATGAAGCTGCTGCAACAACATTTTAATGTTTAAGAAATATTTTTCACGTTTAAATATTACATTAGGACGTTATAATGTTTTGCGTATGTTTAGTTGGGTACTTTTGGTACTTATTGTACCCTGGAAAAAAGAGTGAAAAAAACTACTAAGGTAGCCCTTTTTCCTCTATTTTGTTAACATCTTTTTATAGCGTGCATGTCAAGTCATTTTCACCTTATGGTTGATGACGTTTTTCAGAGAAAATGATTTTTCTCCTACACCCCCACAGACCTTTCCTCGCATGCACTGTTAGTTCTATCATACTGGATATTCTTAAACACGTTTAAGAAAAACAACAAACATACAAAATCTGAATGTTTCCTATCTTCTCTTCAAGTGTCAAACCACAAACGGATACGTTTGCTCTTAGTTTTTTCCAAATTCCATACGTGGAACTTTCTCTGGATGAATACTCATGGATTTTTAATTTAAGGGTGACACACCCTTCTCTCTCTCCCTGTGAGCCATCGGTTTACACCTTGACGTCCTGCCATCCCCCTCTCTCCCACCTATTTTAATCCTTTCATAATTTGATAACTTAACTTTGATAATTATAAAGAAATTAATTTTCTTAATATTTTCCCAGATACCAATGATTGTTAAAACTTTCAGCCTGCTTTTAATAACTTGATAACGTGATAAAGTGTTTAAAATAAATTTTGGCCATTTTCTCCGAGACAAATTTAAAACAAACCGCGCGAGGGAGGTCCTGACACCGCGGGTATTTGCTGCCGACGATTGCTTGACAAGTCCCCTGCGTGCCTGCAAAAGACCCATCATTTTCTTTTTTTCACGCAAAAGGCCAGCTCCCAAGACCATTTTGTGGGAAAAGTCCTACATTTTAGAATATGTCCCAGAAAGAACTCTTTTTTTTGGGGGAGGGGTCTTCCTCGAAAGGCCTCATTTGTTAGCAACTTCCCCCGAAAGACCTCTTTTTTTTATCCTACTCCTATTTATCGCACAATTTTGCCCACGAAATACCTTATGACCGCAAATAATAATATTAAATATATTATACTAGCGGGGACCCGGGTCTCCTACTAGTTTTACTTAAAGGCCAGAGGAAACTGAAGCTGAATTTCTGTAGGCCTATATAGAAGAACAGGGTTTCCGACATTTGTAGGCCTACTCTTGGAGTGCAGCACGGGTTGGAATGTATCATGATGCACGTATATGCAGGAATGGGATATTTGACGCTGTAGGCATACTAAACCTTTAACCATACCCCCCCCCCCCCACACACACACACCCACACACCCTTTCATGGGCAGTATTGAACACATGCACACATAGTCCCTACTCGAAGAATTGAGCGCGGAAATGGAAAATGTTACTTTTGCGCGCATTAAACTGAACTTGTGTTTTGTTTTCTTTCTCCTGTAATTCTCTAATCTTTCTCATTAACTTTGGTTTGTTTATTTGTTCTCTCTACGTCCACTCCCGCACACACCCCTTCACGAATACACATCTCGAAGAATCAAGCGCGGAAATGGGAAATGTTGCTTTTGCGCGCATACATCCGAATTATAATTTTGTTCTCGGTGTTTGACGGTGGTGTTTGTTAGAAATCAGTAAAGAAATAGGATGTGCATATGTATTATATACAAGAAGGTATAACACATGATAAATGAAAGAAAGATAATATAATAATAGAAACAAGGAAGGAATTATTTTAGACAAGTGTTAATTGTGTGTATGGCCAGCCTGATCATGCAAACGACATCCGAGTAATTATAGCTTCCAAATCTGGGTGTTTGATAAGCCTAGATAGGGAAGACCTCTATCCTAGACGGTGCGCACATGAACAGGCAAAATAATGATTTATGAAGTTTAAAATGAAATCATGTATGGTATTTGATAGACCTATGCGGTGCGCGTGTTAACAGGATCTAGGAAAAATAACGAGTTATATGAAGTTTAAAATGAATCATACCTGTACCGGTATATAAAGCCAAACAACCTACATCTTCCAAATCTGGGGAAAATAACGAGTTACGTGAAGTTTCAAATTAAATCACAGCCCGTATATCAATAAACACATTTATTACACAAAATGTTTCCATTTATTTGAAAATTTTTCCCAGGGTAGCTCCGATGTCTTACAAACAGAATGAATTTGATATATACTCAGTGGACATGTTTAAACATTACAATGCCAAAAAATCAGCATGATCAGGGTTGAAACGTATTATGTAAAACGATCAAACGCCTACACTATGGCTTTATCTCTTGGCCACGGCCCTTGACAGCTCAGTTTCGGCACACTAAATTAATAGGAGAAACTTAAGAAATAAGGGGAAGGTTCGACTTTGAGCTTGTCACCAAGAAATTTAAGAAAGAAGGACTCTACATGTCATTTCAGTACACCCATTATAATCATTTTTTTCTCTTTCCCGTCCAATGTTTGTTTTGTACTCCGTCGGTAATCACATGGTTCAAACTATAATACGAATACCGTATTAGATTGTTAAACCCGGTTTCTTCCTTCAGGCATAAGGCCAAAGTCTTTCTTTTCTTATGTCCTTAATTTTTCTTTATTCAAACCTGTTCTTTCTTTCTTGAGGCCTAGGCCTAATTCTTTTTTCCCCTTTGAAACGTTATTGTATTGTCAATGGTCATGTCATATACATAAATAATTCAAACTTTCTGACTTCGGTTTGAGCTGAGACTAAAATACCTAATACCTAAAGCCTTACTTGCATTTGAATCAAATAAATATATTATATAGGAATAAGGATACATGCTAAATACTTGAAGCCAAAGCAATTAAGTATAACGAGTCAGATCATGATGACGGTGTTTATGCTACGTCATATGCGCAGGTGCTCCTTTGTTAAAAGGGATATCCCTGATGAGGAACGGTCAAAGAATAGTTCTCGCCAGTCAAGAAAGATAAACTGTGAAAGTCCACTATAACCGCCCCACCCGAAAAGGAACTTTCGCGATTCGTCTTCATGGTCTTTCTTACGCCATGTGAGATACTAGTAGTGATCATGCATATTCTGAGTTTGGTAACTATAAAGAAAAAAAGGTCCTACTCGTCGGACTATCAAAAAGCTGAGACGGTTAAATAATACCGGGAAATAATAGCATTGAGTACGACATAGAGTACTAGCTTAAACATATAAATCATCATTATCAGTTTGTTTTATAAAGCAAAGTTTCAACACCCGTATAAATTATACGATATGCATGAATAAAGTGCACATGACATAGGCCTACGTGTCTTCCAAATCTAGGTTTATCAAACTCCCAGATTTGGAAGTTATATGAAGTGGTCCTTTAAAAAAAATATTTTTGACAGGACAAAAGACAAAAGACAAATAACTTGAGAAAAAAAAAAGATAGAAAGAATAAAAAATAACATACACAACACAAATACAAAAGCATCTCTTACATTATAATATATGACTAGTACAATAGTATGCATATATTTAAATTCGTTTAAATACTTTGTTTGTCCGTGGGTACACGAGAAAGACAATAATATGTTATATTTGTATATAATTACTTTGTTGTTACATTATTTTCTTACACAAAACCTCCCCATTTTATACGAAGTGGTCCTTCAATAAATAATGTGTGATTTGCATAAAAAATAGCTTCCTATTTAAATGTTAGTTTTCACTGATAGCTCGTACTGATCGCATTATCCCCTTTTAATTTCGAGCCAAACAAATGAGGTAAAACGAAGAAAATTGCTATTTCATTCCAGCGCCTATACAATTTGTGTATTAGCTCACCGATCATATTATTATCGGGAGCTAATGGAAAATTATAAAAGACCAACTTGGACCCAAACCAAACCGATCAGATAGGGCATACCGCGAGTCAGACTCAGATGCCAACAACAACCCACCAGGAACCACGGAAATCCATCCAAAAGTGGCTATATAATAATAAGTTAAACAATAACATAACAAAAAGTAGAAAAACAAACATAAAAATAGAACAAAAAGGCCTAAATCCAAAAGAAAGCAAGACCAAAGAAAAGCATATACGCAAAAAAAAAAATTAAAGAAAAACATAATGGAAAAACAAAAATAGGACAACAAAAAAACCCAACCCCCAAACATGTCAGAAAACAATACCAAATAAACAAAATCAAAAGGAAACAGTACAAAATACAGACAGACATAATATTAATTGATACAGACAAAATAAAACAAACAAAAACGCATAATATACAAAAAACAATACGATCGTACCAAATTAGTATATAGTAGGCTACAAAACAGTACAAAGTAAAGAAAAGGATAACTAACCCAAACCGAGCCAAAATAGAACTAGAAACGTAACAAAAACAAGCAAAAAGCCATAGGCCTATCCCAAACAAAGAAATTAATTTACCAAACAAAGAAAAGCATAAACAACAGTACACTAATTAAAGGAAAAAACTAAATTGAAAATATAACCAAAAATCCACTCAGACAAAGCTGTAATAAATCCAAAACAAATAAACATTAAACAACATAACAAATTATAGTAAGAACCAAGAACAACAACAAAGCCAAAAAAAACCCCATTACGAAATATAAAAGACGAATATTACAAATTACCCAATAAAGAATTAGAAAACATGCAAAAGTCCAAAAGACTAAAAACGGTACCGTAGGAAACATAAAAACGTAGGCCTATTAAATTTTGATGCACTTTTCGGAAACGCAATACTGAGCTACTATTCTGCCGCTTTAGCTAAATTAGGTGAGGGGGAAATACAACTATACTTCTCAACTTCAAATCACCACAGCACGATCATTAAAAACAATCATCCACCTATATCGCTATTCTCAAGAATACACCAGGACGTGGTCACTAGGCCTATTCTCGTCCATTCAATGGGGCGATTTAATGAATACATCATTGAGAGTACGGTCTGAATACACACACATCCTGTGCGCATCGATCGTATACTATCCACAATGCCATTGTGTTGCATTGCCGCTATAGCTCATTAGGGGCGAGATGGCACGTAGGCGAAATGGCGTGTAGGCGAAATTGCGTGTAGGCGAAGTGCATTGTGGGCGAAGTGTCCTGTATTTTTCATCATCATCATTTTGCAGCTTCGTCTTGTTTTGGTTTTGTACATTGACGTCATCAAAAGGTCAAGTGTACCTAAATTTCTGTGACATATTCAAGACAAAAGCATGAAAATTACAACACAAATTACACGAAAAAATTTATTTTAATTATAATTAGGCCAATTTATATAATATTTTGGGCATTTTTGCTTTAATAGGAATTAGAAAATCATTTTTGTAAAAAAAATCCCACGCCTTTATGTCAAAGGTCAAAGGTCCACTTCTGTTTTCCTTGTTCGGAAAATCGGGCTTATCGATGTTTTCAATCTGTGAACATATATTTTGTAGACTAAATTGGCCTACAAATTGTGCCTTTTTTACAGACATCGGTCTCCAGAAATTACGCTCTAAAGATGGCATGTCAAAACAAGAATATTTTGAGTGTCGTCCGATCCCGACAAAATGGAATTCGAGCGACATATGGACAAAATTCTGTGGCTCAATTTTCGGAGGATGTCGCAGCTTCTTCGATTGTTGACAATAAAGTGAGTCTAAAAAAGTTTCCACTACTAGTTTCCACTGGTAGGCCCTGAATAACAAGATTTTTGATGCTACTATCTGCATATTACTATATCAAGTAGGGAGCTTTCTATTTTCAACAGTCATATTATAACGCAAGAATTCTTGCTTCAAGTTCGGCGATCCTGACTTTTAGACCACCCGAGCTATATAAGGTACAAATTGCAAATTTATCATATTAAACTTTCGCAACAAGGTTAAACATGTTTTCAACTGTGCAAATATACCTTTTATTCCATCGAACAAGCTTTATTTTGTTCCAAAATTCACGTTTTTATAGCTATTTTTCACGTAAAAGAGCTGGTAACAAAACCGGTGATGCCAGCTCCGAAGTTTTCGCGTAGCACAAGCGCTTGATGTACGCTCGTTTTGACGGTAATTTACGCTAGCGTATCATGCATTTTCAAGCACGTTTGACATCGTTTTACTGCGTGGCGCAATTCTGCATTTATTCAAGATGGCGAATTTCTCGAAAAACGTGATGTATTTTACCCGTAATTTCCTCATTACTCAAAGCCCTGCCCTCTTTTACAATATTTTAGCTTCTTGGATATCATCGGAAACATAGATTAGTAATATTAGGTAGGTCACTGTATTTCTTAAGAATTTTTAGATGATTTTTACGATGAAAAAATTGATGTTTTAAGCTTCTTTTCAAAAATTGGTTTTAGCTTTTTAAAAAACGGGTAAAAATTGTTTTTAGCTTGTTGGATATTGTTGCTTAATAGTTTAAAGCTTGACTCCTTAGATGAAACTTTTAGTTTAAGCTTGTTAGAATATTAAACCTTGATGAAATAGTAATATTTGAGCCCTATATAGCGAGGGTGGTCTAAAAGTCAGGATCGCCTCAAGTTCAAGCCTCCTCAATATCCTTTTTTAATTTTTCATGTTTTAGGGCACGCTACGAACGCTAACTTTTAGTTTTCATTTGAAAAAAATTGCCCCGGCCCCGTAAATCATGAAATGTGTAACTTTCAGGGTTAGTTTCAGGATTTTAGGAGTTATGAAGTTACTCCATTTCCGGAGGTTTTGCGCCCGAGCGCAAACCTCCAAAACCGGAGGTTCTGCGTACAACGTGCACAGAAACCCCTCCGTTTTTGGAGGTTTTGCGCATGGACGGCAGTAACTATTATAGTTTTAAATAAACCACCACAGCGTGCACAAAAACTCCAAAATCAGAGTTTTTGCGCCGGTCGCAAAACCTCCGATATTGGAGGATTTGCGCATATAAATTTGCTAACTAATGTTACAATAACTGTTTAAACATGCTAAATCTTACTTCGGTACTTTTAGTATGTACGCAAAAACTCCAAAATCTGAGTTTTTGCGTGGGTCACAAAAACTCGGATTCATTCGCCAAGTGCAGAATTGCGTCACACAGTAAAAAACTATCAAATGCGCTATAAAATTACAGTGAAAATGCACGATAACACTAGCGCAAATTACAGGTACTATTAAAATGAAAGCACATCAAATTTTTGTACTACATGTACACGAAAGTTTTGGCATGTTCGGAGCTTGCATCACCGGTTTTGCATACCCTTACCAAACTTGAATGCATTCGATTTGGCAGCATTGTGGTACAACCACAACCTATATAACCTCAACCATACGGTCACCATGCTTAGGCTAGCTTTTGTTGTCGAATGCATTCCGAATACAAAATAGCATTCAATTTGTTTTCAATATGGACGAAATATTTAAATGAGCTCCGAATGCATTCGAATGCAAAAAGCTAATACCACAATAACTGCATTCTGTCTCCTGCTGCATTTGCATCGATTCGAATGCATTCGAATACAATACGATTGAATGCATTCAAATCAATACAATCGAATGCAACTGGATAATATGGGAAATGATGGAAACTAATGTTTCATGCATAGGCCTATGTAGGAAGATTGAGAGAAATCTTGCCTTGTTTCATGCACACATTTGTTTGATGCTAAGTTAAAAGCTGACCTGGGTGATATTCCGTAACCACCCGGCTATAAGCGCACTCCTTCTTTTTCAAAACGTTCTGGGAACAAGGGTGCACTCAGGTATATAAGCCCAGTACTAAATTTTGGCCAAGTTCTTAAATCAAATCAATGCTTTGCTCTCATAAAAGAACAAATATAAAAAAATATCAGTCGACTCGATAATTAACATTCCACACTTATAATTTTAAGAAATTGACATAGATGATAGAAATTACTGGTACATTGGGCATACACAAATGATAAAAAATGGGGGATAATTGTTCTTATTTTTAAATTCAAGCACTAGCCCTTCTCCGGTTATAAGCCCACCCCTATTTTTGAAGTGAAATCTGCCATCTAGGGGGGTGGGCTTATACCCGAGTGGTTACGGTAATCAAATATAATTGATTGAAAAAATATTTTTAACAATCGCCCTCTTTTACATCAAACATGTCACAAAAAATAAAGAGCAATAAGAATATGAATTTTGGAACAAAATAAAGCTTGTTCAACAAAATAAAAATAAAGCTACATGGTACTGTACATGTTTGCATATATAGCTACATGTATTGGGGCAGTTCCGTACAGTAGTTGTGGACGTATATTTCAGAGACTTTGAGGACCCAGAACTTCTTAATTATTGAGGCTTTTGGATTTTGAACGCTTGTATCTGATAGAAGTATGAAACCTGAATGTTTGATTGCTCCCATTCTCATTTGGCATGACAAGTAACCAAAAAAAATCCCCTGTTATGGATGTATTCACAAAAAGCATACTTTACGAGTTACGGTACTTGAGTTTCAATCACAAGTGTATAGATCTTTGATGGAAATTGATACAGTTTTGCTTGCAACAGGAACCAAGCTGAAGAAAATCAGCAAAGAAAAAAATAAGAACCTTTATCTTTTGTGTTTACTTCTGAACTTCCATTTGCTAATAAACACGGTGCCCGGTGTCATACTTTGATCTATTTCTTGTAGATTTCGATTGCAATGGACTCTAAAGCCTGGGAACCAAGGGAGAACAGTGCCAGTGCATTGATTGATTGGTCACCCCAGGTTAAATAAGAAATAAATAAAATAAAGCGATCAGTGAGCAAATGCAAAGCTACAATGTAGACTTCCCGAGCAACAAAAAAATTGCTTTTTTGGCGATCCTGACCTTCGCTATATAAGGACTAAATTTTAACTTTGTTAAATGTATTGGAAGGACAACAGGGCTTCGATAAATGAGGAAAATTATGCGGCTAAAAACAAGGTAAAAAAACTTTATTAAAAAAAGTGAAAGGGATTTTTATTTGTCTCGAAAAATAATTTTTAAATAATAGGAAATGCAAGAAACATACCTTTATAAAATTAGCATCACTTTCCAGTCACATGAAAAAGTATAGCTTGTTCAATGGAATAAAAGGTTTGTAGTGGAAAACATGTTTAACATTGTTGCGAAAATTTAATATGACATTTTCAATTTTAACCTTTATAGTTCGAGTAGGCTAAAAGTCAGGATCGCCAAAGTTGCTCAATGGTCCTGACTTTACAGACCACCAAAGCTTATGGTTAATTTTGCTAATTTATCAAATGAAACTTTTGCAACAAGATAAAACATATTTTCATTGAATAGTAAAAACATAATTTTTATTTCATGAATGAAAAAAAAGTAAAGTGCATGCCAGCTCTGAATCTTTCGCGTAGCATTAGCGCTTGATATACTCTCGTTTTAAGGGTGATTTATTTGCTGTCGTAGTGCACGTTAGTAACCATTGGTTACTGCTTCAAGCCTGGGCTCATACACCTTGTTCCGAATTTTGATATGCCATAGGCTTTGTGTTGTGATCGTTACGATCAGTGGTTCCTAACAAAGAAAGCGTGATCCAGTTGACCTGGCAACGGCCATATTGTAACGTGCACTACGACAGCGAATTGAGGACATGTTCATACATATGGGGAGTGAAGCTGGTATACTTGATCTGAAGGGTTCTTTTGCTCTAATTTCTTTAGTATAGGAACTAGTATAAGTCTTTCACCTAGTCTATTTAAAAAGAGCACACAGTTCTATGTATTGCATTAGAGTGGATCAGGAGCAACAAAACACATGTAGTCAGCTTGTTAATCTTCTTTTTCATTTTGTGTATTTATCTAATCAGGCATGCTCTCTACCAGGTAGTCTGCGCTCCACTTTTCTCATCGTTTTCAGTCATGACCACACCCTTATGGCTTCTTCTCATGGCAACCATTGTATCTATGTGACACGCCTATCAACAGCCCAGTGTATTCAAACACTGGAAGGTCACCCAAGGACACCATGGTGTGTGACCTTTCACCCTACATCAAATGAAATACTTGCATCGGGTTGTCTTGGTGGAGAAGTTAGAGTCTGGGACTTGCAGGTATGTTCAATTTACAGTTCACATGTTTTTTGAAAGTAACTTTTAAACTTAAAAATAAGTTCTGCACCATTTCATTTTGTGAATTTAATGTCAATCCTGAGGGTCCACTAAAATTGACACTTACTCTGAAACAATATTTAAAGCTTCTTCCATGAATACCAATGTACTGTACGGTACATGAAACAACAAAGTTGTCTACACTTCAGTAATTGTGATAGGTAGCTCACTTGGAATTTAAAAAATAATTATCATGCTCAGTTGTTTGCTTTAACCCCCCGACAGCTCTCCTAACACACAGAGGACTGACCAATGTGTAGCTCATCTTGTTTTCTGAAGTCAAGGAATGACAAAACACTGGATTAAGGCAGCTGTGTACTCTCAGACATGCATGTAGTAAAAGTGCCATAACTTTGTAATTATTAACGCAAGACATATAAAAGTATACATTTTTATAAAGGCATGAATCTTAATATAAATACAGATTTGGTGTAAAAACAACAATTATGAAAAAAAAAACAAAAAAGTGAGTTTTTGGCAATTATTGTTTGGTACATCATAACAAAAAAACACTCTTTCCAAAAATTTTTGTTTTGTTTTTTTCTTAATCTTGAGACACCATTCCAAAAACGTTTTTTTAGTTTTTTGATATTGGCCTTATTTTTGAGATATTGACCATATAAGGCATCAAAATGAACTTTTAAAATTCACAAACGCCTATTTGCACAAAATGATGCCTAAAATCGAAATAGACCAAAATATAAAAAAATGAGAAAACCGTTTCTTAAGTCGATCATGCTTTTTATGATGAGCATAATTGCTTACCTATAGATGCTGTATTTATTGAGTTATCGTGTACCTAAATCGTCATTTTACTAAGAAAATGAACATTGAAATAAAGGCCGTTGAAGTTTAAAGTGGTCATATTTTGCACTTTGATCGAAGCTCACAGGAGAATCTTGCAGTTCTCGTTTTCTACCTTACATTAAGTGAACATCGGGTAAATCCACAGCCCTTTGAGAAGTTTGGGTGAAATCTATTCATATCTTGATGTTTAAATCGGGGGAAAGAACTTGAAAAAATTCACATTTTATCAGCTAAAACGGAGCCATTTGACCGCTAGGTTTTTATGAAATCAGTGCTTCCGCGGTGCTTCCATAAGATGCGCGGCGCATGCAGCTAAGCGTGGCGTATGCGTAGGGTATCTGTGCGTTAACAAATTGCGCGTCTACAAAACGCGATGCGTTGTTATGCGCGTATACCCGATGGTACAACAAAGATTTTCTTTCCTTTTAAATTGCGGAAGCGAGTGAAATAGTGAAATAAAATCCATAAAATAGAGCAGTTGGAGTTAACAAATCTGGATTTTCTTTCCTTGTATGACATAACAAAGTAAATACATTTCAAAAAAGCTCAATTTCGCGAAAGAAACAATGTCTTGAGTACACAGCCGCGTTAAAACTTGTCAATTTGGTAGGGTGTATTTTCTCATGCAGTTTCATCAATATTATGCACATTTAGACGGTACACTAATGGTATGCTTTATGTGTGTGTTGACCTTTACAGGGTAGTAGTGAGGTATGGGTGTCAGAACACTGCACCATGATCGCATCATTGGCTTTCCATCCTCATGATCAAGTTCTTGCCATAGCAACAGACAACCAGATTCTACTGTGGGACTGGAGACAACCGGAACCATTTGCATCTGTGAAGACAACTTCACCATTAGAGAAAGTCAGGTATGATATGTGACACGACCTGGTCCACGGAGGCCAAAGGAGGCATTTTTGAAAATAGCATACTTGGTTTTGAAGTCATGAAGTTTTGTGATGTCTATTTTCTTAATCTATTTTATTGTTTTTTACTCACATTGATATAGCTGTTTCTCAAACACATCTATGCGTCGCCTTTAAACATGTGCGTACTCTAAGCGCTTTGAGCGCCCGTTAGCTACTTGAAGCTACACCTGATGAAATACTCACTGAGGTCACTGCCACATCAGGGTGGAAAATAAGAAGACAAACTGCCAGTAGCAAAAATCATGAGGAAACATCATTGCTTGTTTCATACAGTTACCATGGTTACATACAATTGCACTTCATTTCAGAACATAACAGACAATACTGATTTCTTGTACACAAAATAGTGCAAATAGTCCTTAGGGCCCATATTGAAATACCCTACCACGTTTTCACACAGAAAGAAGGCAGGATTCCCCTCGCTAAGCGCGCGCTTCAGGAAAGGTCAGTCATAAAACGGATGGATTATATGCATCAGTGATAAACCCTGCCCAGAATTTTAACAAAAGAAGGCTAGCACAGGAAAGCTGCAGGATGGCACACACCTTCCTGTGTAAGGGAATTTCAATATGAGCCCATACTAAACTCTGTGAAAAACTGGTACAGTATACTCCTGATGATTACATATGTTTTTTAAGTTGAATTTCTTTCTTTATTTTGATCGTATTTCAGGTTGGTGCGCTTTGATCCTTTGGGCCATTTTGTGCTGACAGGAATCACAAATGTGAATGATGATGATGCAGAGGTAGATGTTGATATATCTACTCCAAGGTTAGTACTAGTTTATGGTTATCTGTCATAATGCCCTAAACCTGTTGTAACATGTCAAATCCAACACAAAGATTTGTGTATGTGTGTGCCCTTTGTAAAAACTGTCAATCTAAGACACACATATGAGAAATTTCTGTGTTAAGTCCGATTCAGACTCCACATCGCTACATCGCGCAATGCTTATTATTATTTTGGTATCATTTTGAAGCTTATTATCTAGTGCTTACATTTTTATTTAAATCTTGAAATGTCAAATGACTTGTTCCTGGTTTTGTCAAAGCGAGTCATGTCCTCAGTCAAATTTGTGAAATGTCAAATTTGTTAAAAAGTTCATAGTGTGGGTGTTATGTTTCAAATGAATGGGCTTGTCTTCCATTGTACAGTGTAAAATCAAAGAGGACATAGACATCCAAGGTTGTAAGTACATGTATGTTTGTGTGTTTAACTGTAAATCAGTTAAATTCAGATTCAGATGTACTTCAAAACCATATTAGAATTATATTTTAATCAAACTAACCCTCATTTTTGCCCACTTCAAATTTCATCATTACAGAGAGTCAACAGTATCTGGCAATAGCACACGTGCGGATTCTTCTAATCAGAGATCGTTATCAGGCACTAGATCAAGACCAATGGACCCTGATAGCTACCCCAACCCATCACAGGCAGACCCACCAGCTCCCCCTCCACCTCCTCCCCCACCACCACCAGCACCTATGGTTTCATTTCAATATGGACTAAGAAGGCCACTGCCCCATAGTTCACCTGCACCTGCACCTGCTCCCGCACCTGCACCTGTATCCAGCACAGCAGGAGGGAGACCAGCCTCACCTGATGCCGCATCCCGTGTCAGTGAAGCCCAGGACTATGCTGCAGCTGTAACCCTATCGGCTCTTGGTTTGCGCAGGGTGCAGAGGCAGTACAGAGCCCAGAGGGAGAACAGAGCACAGAGGGAAAACGATTTGAATCGTATGAGGGGAAGATCATATGCTGCACTTGAGGAGCAAAGGTTAAGAGTTCGTCTACAAAGGTATCTAGGGCACAGAGCAGCTAGTGAAGCAAGAGATAGGGCAGAGAGGTAAGAGGACAATTATTATTTATCCAATACATTAGAACAGGAGGGTGAGAGTTCATAAGGGCAATGCCGGGTTAATCGGTTACAACAATGCTGGACTTTAGATACATACTACTAATGCATGCATGTTCTTCAACTATAGCTTTATTCTCCTCCACCTTCATGGAACACCAGTTGGTTTTCTCTCACTATGTGGAGTGAGTGGATGATCACACTGACGACAGAGGAGGATACAAACTGGTCAGACGGTTACTTTAATTCAATCAAGCATATAATACCTCAGCAATCACCATCATGTACCATCAGTCTTACAACATGATATATTGTATGCCTAACTTATAAACTAAAACTGTGAAAAATGTTAACTAAATGTATTTTTGTACCAAAGTTTTACAACACATGAATGTAGGAACCAAAATGGCTGCTAATGGCGCCTATTATCTAGACGTAGGATACAAATTCTTAAATTCCAGTCGTCTTTCCCATAATTTCCTTTACATAATAGAATACTGCATTACCGTCAGCGCTGAAACAAAATTTACCAATTGTTATAAATTTTCCAATGACTTTTACACACAAATTTGATATTGCTAACACAAGGATCACTTGCGTAGGACGGCCTCTCGATATGCGGTGCTGGGGTAATTACATTCTGTACATGCAGTAAATCAGCTGCTCTGTTCTGTTATATGCAGTCGTATATGTTTGCCTGCAATGGTACAGTGGCTACAAAATGGCTAGTGCAAGATTGCGATCGGCGTTCATAAAAAACTTATAAAGAAAAGGGGAAGAAAAACACATTCACATAGTTCAAAAAGTAAAAAAAGAAAATGCATAGCACTTACGGTTTTTAAACAAAGGAAGCTCAGTCATAACTTTCTCTTAATATGGCCTTATGGATTTTTGTTTTTTATTATGTAGAGAGGAACAATCAAGTAGAGGCAGAAGAGGCGAGGAACAGTCGAGTAGAGGCAGGCGAGACGAACAATCGAGTAGAGGGCAGGCGAGATGAGGAACAATTAAGTAGAGGCAGGCGAGAGGGCGAACAATTGAGTAGAGCCAGGCGAGATGAGGAACAATTAAATGCAAACAGACGAGACGAGGAACAATTAAGGCGAAATAGACGAGAGGAGGAACAGTCCAGTAGTGGTGGACGAGATGAGGAACAATCCAGTAGAGGCAGACAAGGGGAGGAACAATCAAGTAGAAGAGATGAACCCTTTTATTTATGGACCAATGTAACACCAGAGCAAGATAGTTCAAGAACTAGCAGAGAAAATGAGGATGGTGCGGCAAGAAGAACAGGAGCAGAGACAACATCAAGATTTTCGGATTCAGAAGCAGAATCTGTTAATGCTCCATCCAACCCATCAAGTACAACTACTTCATCAGGTGTTACAGCTAACACTTCTACTTTTAGTGCAAATGCCAATCCTACCGAGTCAATTGGAAGGCCTGCATGTAGAGCTCGTTTTGTTGTTTCTTCTTCTGCACCTGGATCCGATGGCCGTAGCTCTTTTGAGTTTTACAGGCGCGGTAGACACAATCCATGGGCCCGTAGCTATGAAGAACAGAGGTTAGAAGATCGACGCAACATGATGCAGCGAAGGGCAGATTCTGCGCAAGTAACTCCAGCGAGTGCCAGCAGGTGTACCCCTAGACAGACAAATGAAAGTCGGTCAGATAGAACAGAAGCTACTGGTCTGATTAATTTTAGGAGACAGCACCGATCTGCTTGGGAAGCAGGTCATGCTTCTCACTGGCGTAGGATTGAAACTCGTCAATCTGTCAATCCAGAAATCATACCTGCCAGTGCTGCACATACGGCTCATCTTGGGAGAGTGCCGGATACACCTCCACCAACAGCTAGTGAAAGTAATGACCCTAACACACAAGAAGCAGCTAGTACATCGAGTGCGGGCGGAGACAGAAGTATGGAAACAGAAGTAGCAGAGAGCAGCAGACCAACTCTGTTAATGGCCTCACCTTGTCCAAATATACCACCAGTTGCCTCACCTTCAGGTATGTGCAGATGATAAATTGGGACTAAAATATTGCTCAAATTGTTTTGTAGCTCTGATAAAAACTTCCATTGATAAATAATTATAACATAATGCAACCTGGTCTTTCAAAGTCAGAAACTTGTGAGCAGAAGTTGCAGTTGAAGCAAGGTCAAATTAAGCAAGGTGGTAGGAGAAGGAACATACATGTAGCATCAATGTTTCACAACCAAATTTAATCCTTAATAAATATGTAATTTTACTTTATCAATATGTTTTTGGATGTGTGTTCTCTTAAAGCCTTCTGACATTTTCTCATATTTGAAATCCCAGATTTTAAAATTCTATGAGCTTGTTTAGCAATTCTAATTCTAAAATAAAGAATCATTGTAAATTTTCAAAGATTTAATTTAACATGATTTTGACAGAAAGGGTCTTACCCACATTATATTGTAAATTAAATCACCTTAAATATTTTGTATTTCTTGTTCTGTAGCCCTGCCACCATCATCCTACAGTCCTCACTCAAGCCCTCACTCAAGTCCTCATGCTCGTAGGACAATACCTGCCTTATTACATCATGGCCATGCCAGGAGGCATATATACCACATGGGACAGGACAGGTCTCTAAGAAGAGAAAGAGAAGAGAGTGGTCCCTCCGGTGGTCCAGAGACTAGAAGAGCAAGAGTGTCACGCTATACTTTTGGTAGAACATCACTTGGGTAAGTACATTCTAATGGAAGGAAGTTAGCTTTCAAAAGATATTTTATACAACCTAACCTTCTATTTTTGGTCATGATGGGACCACAGAATTAAAACCAGAGAACCAGGACTCGACCGCCATCTTGATACAGGCATGGAGCAAAAATTGGGGGTATTCGGTTTCCCTCGGAATGCGCTCAAGGCATTCGTTTTCATGCAAACACGCCATGGATGATGGGCATGTTTGAGAGACACACTTTATGCGACCTATACGCGATTACCAAGACGCTTCATATGAGACGCAGAATTGTTTTCGTTCGTCTACGTGCACCGTCTGCAAGGACCCGAATACCCCCAATTTTCTCCCCATAGCTAACAGCGTGATTGTACGTGGCGGTATAGGGAGTCCAGGTTCTCCTTCTCTAATTCTGTGGATGGGACCCAGCTTTGGCCAGATAAGTGAAAATTTTCGATAGTGAATTATGTGTAATTCTGCATTAACTGTCCCGTCCCAAGTACTATAATTGGGACAACAAAAATTTTCTCAACTTGTTATAACTTGAAAAATGGTATATATATGGTCATTTTCACGGTAAAGGGTGTAACTTTTGATTTTTAGGGTCAAAATTTCAAACCACTTAAATATGTTTCTGTTTACTGTAATCATGCATAGAAGCAACTTAAATTCCAGTAAAATAGTGTTTCAAGGCTTAAACCTTTTTATTTCTGATAAAAAATTTGACATTTCCATAACATTTTGGTTAAAATCTAAGAAAAAATGTATTTTACATAAGCTCAGAAAATTATGACATGAAAGCTGGAATACATGTGAAATCCCATTCCAAAGTAAGTCAACAGATATAAGTTAAATTTTATACCATGTTTTGCTATGTTTGTAATTGCAATTTTGAAAAATTTTAACATTAAGGGTCATTTGCAATGGAAATTTCCCAACCTTAAACATATTTTTTAAGTTTTAATTGGGTTCCTAAAATAATTTAAATGTCTAACTTCATGTACAAATACTACTTGATGAAAGGAACCTCCCAGCCAAGTTTCACAGAAATTGGAGTTATTTTTTAGAATTGGCAATTCAAGCGATTTGTGTTTCGGAGGCTTCAGTTAACAACACAGGTGATCATAAAAGTAAAATATTTGGCTAACTACTACAAGTTGACATGAAAAAATAGGTAAAAAATATCACAATTACCAATTTTCATGCTTTGCTTCTAAGTATTGAATTTCAGTTGTGACAAAAATTTAATTATCACAGCAAGTCATTTTTTTTGTTTCGGAGGCTTCATGTTTACAATGGTTAAACATGGCAGAAGTAGTTTTTTTGAAAACAACACTGTTGGGATCATCTAAGCTGTTATTTTCTTGTGTGTATTGAATCAATGATTCTATGCGGCAGATATTGCAGATTTATAACATGATAATTTTTTCACCCATTTGTTAAGTATGGTGTTATTTGCATGTGAAGCCTCCGAAGCGGGCTTTCTTGGATATCAGTATATTTTTCAAGCATTAACCATAATATCAATTTTTTTTAAAATTTATGACATTCTGCACATATCATGCAACAATTACAATGCAGATATCAATATGGAACATACCAATTTAGATATGCATAGATGATAATTAAGTTTACTGTTGTTTCGGAGGCTTCGTTTGTTTCGGAGGCTTCAATTGTTAACGGAAAGTTTGTATTGGGTCCCATTTTCAAACGGTGATATATATCTCCCTGATTTAAAAACAAGTGACTTGAGGATCTACTTTGCTACATTTTGATAAATAGATTGGATGAGCTCTTTTATTTATATTTGCCCAAGCTTGCTGAACAGTTTGTTTCGGAGGCTCAAAAAAGTTAACGGAAAATCGGCTCTTTGAAGTCAAGATTTTATAAAAATTTTAAAAGCTTGCAAATCAACTAATTTTTGTTACCCATTTCAAGTTAAGATATCAACTGTTATGAATCAAGAAGAAGTGAAGAAATAACCAAGAATTATGAACCAAAGCTATACCCACAAAGTTTGTTAACAATTGTTAACGGAAAATGAAGCCTCGAAACGACAAATATCGAAGTCCGGTTCTCAAAAATACAGGGCTGTTCACAATTAAATCTAATGTGGCAGTGTTTACTGAACATATGACCGTACTGTCAGGATAAGAAAAATTATCCATGAACTAACTGAAGAAAACACAGGGTTTTACAAAAATGTTACTGTTTTTACAGTTTTCAAAATGGCAATATTAGGTACATTTAAGCCTGCTAAAACTGAACGCAGTAACTCCCGAAGATGATTATGCTACCCAAGGTAGCTGCTAACTAGATGACTTATGTGGCCAAAAATCATGGAATTCTGTGGCTTTATTAGAAAACTACGGATCAAAATGTTAAAAATCCAAAGTTACACCCTTTACCGTGAAAATGACCATATGAGTGCTGTATAGATATGTCATTGTAAATGCTTCAGCCCAAAGATTTACAGCTCGATAACAAAGAGATTGTATTAATGAAGTCCCGATAAGAGAAGATGGATTGTATTTAAAATCCAATTCAAAACCTTGCGAAAACCGGTTGAAGCATATGGATCCTCTTCTTAATGCAAAGAAATTTCACTTAGCTAACTTGAAGCAGTGCAATAAAGTTTTCTGCACAAATATGACCCAAGTGGTCAAATAACGACAGCAAAAACAAAAGAAGAAATGAAAATTTCCTCCAGCTTTAAAACATTTTCTTTTTCCATAAATTAAATTGTGTAGAATTATGGGCCCTTTGTAAGACCCTGAATAATTCTGGTGAATTTTAGTCGTCACAACTCATTAATGTGTGCAAGAATAAGCATACATGCCCACATTTTGTAATGATGTAGCTAGGACTAAGAATATACTTGTATATTTTCCAGACGTCGTACTTCACAAGCTGCCCTTCACCGTCACTACGCAAGACATGGTAGTAGTATATTTGATGAAGAGAATAGACCACCGTCATCATCTATTCATCAGTATATCAACAGGGCTATAGCAAGTAAGTCATGATAATTAATAATCTAACATTGAATAAAATGACATTTGTGGCATTAATTTGTAAAGATAGTGTCATACCCACCAGTCACTATCCATGCAGTGATTTTTGATGCAAACATTGTGCCATGCAGCCCATGCTACATGTAATGTACAACCAATACATTGGGCTATTCCAGTTGAAATCTGAATGCCCTATGGAAAACATTGCCATAATATTCAACACAGAAGACCTGTGTAGATTTCAAATGGAGTCACCTAGTCAATTACCCCAGTTGAAATTCACACTCCCTGTGTGGAAAATTAAGGTCATATTTTCCATAGGGAATGTGTGGATTTCAAAGCAGTGAAGTGCACAGTAACAATGTGAGCATAGGCGTCATAGTATCATAGGTCTACCTGCAAAGGCTTGTGGGATTTACTGAAAAAGTCAATTGATGTTGTACCTTATCAGCAGGGACAAGCGATTTGCGCGGAACTTTTTTCCGCGCAATTTGGCTATTTTTTTCCTATGGGCAGGGATACATGATTTGCACTGAAAAAAAAATGCCGCGCAATTTGCAATTTTTTTCCGCACAAATCGCCTGTCCCTGCTTATCAGTAGCTGATTATGAACTTTAATTTGAACAGGTATTTGTTGTCAGTTTTTCAGTGTTACACATTGATAAACTGGTCAGAGACTGCATATGATCACTTTTTAAATCATGGGATCTGGAGCTGCAAATATGTCAACTTCTGCTGAAGTTTAGAACCTTTTTAAGTTAGGCTTGAAATAGGAAAAGTATACATGGCTTTTATAATTTGATCTCAACCTTCGATTTCTTATAGATGCCTTTGCTGGCAGAGGAGAGACAGCAGTTGCTAACAACATTGGTAACACTACATATCGTCTTCAGTGGTGGAATTTCCAAGACTTCCAACTGCCAGACATAAGTAGAGGTATGTTGTTTGTTATCCTTTGCATCATGATACACTTGCTTTATTATTGATTGCATAAGGCTGACAAGAAACAGTATAATTGAAATTTCATTTGAATGAACACAGCTGCCAACAGCATGACGATGGTCCGCGTACACTGTGATGAATGCCCGCATGTGCGTAACTCAGAATTGAATCCAACCATGCCAACTTGCTTGTCATTGGTTAGTATTTCAAATGAAATTTTGAACACGGAATAATCCAGTGGCTCCTAAGGTTTGTGGATGCAAGTCACAGGCTACCACAGCTCTGAATAATATAGTCGTTAGACATAAATTAAACTTCCTTATGTACTATGAAATATTCGCTATATAGTGTCTATTGTATAGTATACAAATATTAACTGTCTATGAGTGTGATGGTGAAATATAATCACGAGTGAAAGATGGATTGTTCCATTCCACGAGCCGGGCAGCGAGTGGAATGGAACAATACATCTTTCACCTCGTGATTATATTTCGACCATTGCACTCATTGAAGACAGTTAATATTTGTTTTATATCACTTGTACATAAATTATATTACTAAAATACTATTTAAGGTAGGAAATACAATTTTTCATCAACATAACACCATATTTTGCCATGATATACTTCACATTTTGGGGTCCACCCCATAACTAAATCGGCGAGTCTAAGAGTCAGCGCACGGCTTGGCGCAGTACTATGATGGTAAAAAACTATCACACGGAGAGGCTGATGGTAAAAATGATAAATGGTAATCAACCAATGAACTATCTAGAATGTATGTATGAGTGATATAATAACACTTACCATAATGCCCACGTTGGTGACAGTTAGCAGAATTTGGTACTGTTAACTTATCAACCTCATCTAAAACAATGAAGCTATTATAAAATTGAGGTCAACCATTATAATAAGAGAGCAACACAAATAGGGTTGGTAGCAGTTTGGTTAGCAAATTTTGTATGGCTGATATGCCATGGCTTGATATATTAAATATGAAGCCACAGTTGGAACAGTTATGTGTACATTACACAGGTTACAATGATCCAAGATGCATGTTTTAATAATGATATTTGTTTGTTCTTTTAACAGCTGAAATCAACGTAGTAGTACCCCATTGTAAGCTACACAATGATGCAAGTTGTGACATTGCACAAGATGGTAGCCTCCTAGCTGTGTTTGTACCAAGTCCTCTTGGTTTCCCTGATGATGGAGAGTTGGCCATATATTCACTACAAGAACATAATTTTGGAGATGTAATGTACACAAAGAGTTTTGGTAAGTATAAAGTTGGCAAGTTGGCCCGCCTGGATTTGATAGTTTGGATGTTGATTTTGCATTTTATAACATGCTTCTTCATATTATGCAATTATAGCAATTAAAGTGGTGTATCACTTGCAAATTGTGATTTGTATGACTTGTCATGAGTTTAGGCAGTGTACCGGTTTGAGTACTTCTCATTTCTGTTGATGTATAATTTGTTAAACGTTATGTAATCCACATTTATTGTGTGTCTGTGAATGGTGAATGCAACATGATTAAAAAGTCTTTGAATCTTGATCATATGGTACAATGATGGTGTTATTGTTTTACAAAACTAATAGAGACTTGAGAGAGAAATAAATATGAGAAGCATCATGTCAAAAGTCTGTTTGGATGTCTGGTATGGCTCACCGTAAACTAGCATGATGGCCAGTGTTCAAAAGCCGACCTACTTCAGTCTTTGACAAGAGCTTGCCAATCTTACTGATATTATACTGCATCCATGTCTTAAGTTGAGAGAGAAATGTGAAGTGTTTTTCTGTAGTCAAAAAACAACAAAACCTTCTTTTCCAAGAAATTTAAAAATGTGGGTTAAATTTGTTTGTACAGTAAAAGCTTTCTTATATTCAGGAACTAAATTATCTCACTGCTTCTGTGATGTTCTATATCCGTTATTGTTTTCATGTAGGGCCCAATGCAATAACTGTTAGTCTATCTCCGTTGGGTGGTTATGTCATGGTGGGATTGGCAGCAAGAAAACTTCACTGGAGTGCATCAACTAAACAGGTAAGAAACAGTCATCTCCAGTTTATATGCATTTTCTAATGGTGTGTGTGAATTGTCAAGAGCCAGTGCTTTAGCATGACAATTTTGGTTTAAAAAAATGCAAGAAAGTCACATTTTTAGGTTGTTCGAAAGAAAAGACCTTATGGCATCATGATTCATGAGTTGAATATCCGTCAGTGTGTCTGTCTGTCAACAATTCCGTCAACAATATGTAAGGCTTTCGATTAAACTTGGGTCTCATATCAGCAGTTCAATTCCTATTGTAATCAGTATGTATAAATGTGGTTTCTCACACCCTTGTGTATGTGACAATTTGATTATTATAATCTGCAGAGCTTTCATTTCACCCTTTTTAAGATCTGTGAGCCCTCAAATTTTCTCTGTGGAGAAAAATGTTGGAAAAATTCACCTTGTTTCACCAAGATGAAACTTCACCTAGTTTGGAACTATTTATTATGAGGTCTCTGGACTTCTGACAAGACTTCGGTGGATTAAAATAATTCCACAATTCCAAATAGGAGCTAAAAAATATCAACCTGTCAATATAGAAATGGTCTTACTGATGCCCTCTTATATTTCATCTTTCCCAACTCATTTTTTTCCCCTCAGTTGATGGCTCAGATCTTCCGTTTAGCCAGACCAGGAACAGATGACTCACTAGTACATATAATGGACGTCAACCATCCTAGTGAATCTGATCAAAGAATACAGATTAGTGTGAATATAGCTAAGTGGTTACCCCAACCAGGTAGAGGATTTGTGTATGGGACTAGTAGAGGACATCTTAGAATATGTACACCAAGGTAAGGGAATAATGTCATAAGCACAACCTGATGCCTGGTAACACTAGTGTAAAAATAATATTATAATTGAAGACAGAGATAAAAAAAGACTAGTTTGCGTCTGACGTCACTGTCAATCAAATTCCCTACGATCCTTGATTGGTTAATAGCGCGCAAAAGGAAGGACGATTTATCTGGTACCGATGGGAGAAAAGGAATAGCAGAACATGACGAAAAATTATGTACTTTTACAAGGCAAAAAGCAACTTTTCTAGGCATTGTTGACATGGTGCCTACGGTTTGTATGTTAGAAGGTGCAAAATTAACATTAAGGCACCCGGTTTTACTGCAACGTTCAGCAACTCATATCATCATGACATTTGTAAACAAACCGTGCTTGAGTTTGATTGACAGATGACGTCAGACGCAAACTAGTCTTTTTATCGCTGTCTTCCAGTATAGGCACTGTGTTCCATCTAAGGGAACAAACCAAAACTTTGATGATTTCCTATAAAAGAAAGTCTTCATTGGGGAGGGGTACAACTGTTATAGTAGCCAACTTGTACATTTTCTACATGTACAAAATGGTATTGCAATTCACATAAAACAAAAGAGAATTGTAGAACAACTGACATTGCAACTCCATTTATGGAAGGTTTTTGTGTAATAACATTGATAAATGATGGGTTTCTGTCTATATGGGTATGTGCATGTTTGTGTCTCAAGGCGTGTTTGTATGTATATGTGATATTGATAGTTCTATTATTATTTTACAACATTTGTCTTAAGCTGCTCCGCATGGGATTTAAAGGTTTAAGAATTTATTTTTGTATGGACGGAATATGATATACTAATAAATTTGTTTTCATATTTGAAGGTACATGCCTTGTGATGAAGCTGAGGATGGGGCACAGAGTGATGCAGACACGGAGAGCTCAGATGATGAAATCACTAGGCGTATCAATCTTGCACGCAGGAGGCGCAGCTACCAAGAGCTGAGATCGCTAGCCTTGTCATCAGTCTCATCAGCTGGCTCTATTCCTGAAAGACGTGCACGTGGTACACAAACAGCACGCCGCATCCAATTCAGCATTGCCACACAAACTGATGATGTAGGCACACATCATACCAGTGCACAGAGTTCTACTGGAGAGGGGAGGGAAGGAAGCGGATCCAATACACCGGACACACAAAGTACTAGTAGTGGTAGCTCTGGATCTTTAAACCTTCCCAGCACTAGCAGTAGAAGTGTTGGGCATCCAGATATTCCCACCGTGAGCAGTAGTAGTGCTGGGCACTTTGATCTTCCAAGCACTAGTAGTAGAAGTGTTGGCCACCCAGAACTACCCAGCACAAGTAGTGTAGAGCACT